>NC_065515.1:14053041-14353041 GCF_006386435.1 Epinephelus moara | reverse complement strand
ATGGTTGTCTGTCTCTATGTGTCAGTCCTGCAATAGTCTGGCGACCTGTCCAGGGTGTACCCCGCCTCTTGCCCAATGTGCTTCTTATGTCCGCCACATGTCACTCAGTCGGCAAGGCGTGAAATGTGTCAATTTGCATCCAGTGTCATTATTTGATCACATATGATTCAGCATATTTTTTTTATGAGACACATCTAAGAACAAGTTGTTTTTATTACAGTTCCTGAAAGCCAACTTTACTGGGACTAAATGCAATAAATTAGTGGAATTAAAACAGTTTTTCGGCAGCAATTTCCATCCTTGAGTTTAAGGTCTTTCTCCTTCTTCTCATTGAGCCTAAATGAACACAACAGAGGAATAATTTAGTCCCATTAAAATTAAATCTCAATAAGCCTCCAGCCAAACGTAATTGTTGCTTTATTACACTTTGGGGTTTGTGTCTGAGCGCTCGACATTCTCATACTGACCCCAAATAGGAATCTAAATGGCCTGTGGAGGACTTAATGTCAAAATGACCACATTGGAAAGCATTTACAGCACTGTCGATGGATAATGCTGGTGCCGTGTTAAAGGAGTTAAGACCTACTGGACCTTGCCATTAAATTGCTTGGAGCCAAAGCCACTTTTAAGCTTTGATTTATGAATAATTAATTTGCTGAAATAATGACTTCTATAGGCTTGAGGGCTCATGTGTGTAGCTCACCCTCTTTACCATCTTAATAAATCTACAGGCAGAAATCTGACAGCCTTTTGATACAATCTGCTAATCAGCAGTGCCAAATCAGATGACTCAATTTCTGATTTGGGAGAAATATGCAAAACAGTCCCCTGCTATCACTGAATATAATTTAGCCTAAGGTTATCTAAGATTGAATCCAAAAGCATATTATTGAATTTTACTTCATGTGCATTATATAAGTAAAGCTTTTAAAATAAGCCCTTTCTTAAATGCCACTACGGGTGTTTATTTTGTGAGAAATGCCAGAAGGCTTTCTCATAGCATATTGTGGCCATTGTTATGAAGTCCCTTTGTGGCACTTATAATATAGCCTACTGTTGTCTGACATTGATATTATTGTAGGACATTGTTTTGGTTTGCTTGTTATTTGCTGTTTTGTTTTTCGTCTTATCTTCATTTACACAGCCAAAATGTGCCTGCACCAGCACTGTAATACTTATTAACATTATTCATCCCGCTTACGTTATCATTCCATGCTGCCTGTGACTTTGTAGCATCCGCAATTAAAACTTAAAAAGAAAGTTTCCTTTGTCCAGAGACTTGCTCAAAGTCTTTGTACCGGCCGACAGTGGTTACAACAGAGGACACTGCTCTGACAGCGGTATTATTATTCAAGCTGAAAGAGTTTAACCAACAGTGGAGTGATGATGAGTTCTCCCTATACACTTGATTCATGTCCCCTTATTCCTCTCACGCACAAACCAGCATACCTGCGCGTCTATAGGAATCTTAACTGTTCCGACTTTTCATAACATTCAGCCACTAAGGACAGGATAGCTTTAAGTGCCTGGGACGAGAGAGCAAATCAATACACACTGTAAAATGTGTCCATTCTTTTAAAAAGGGATTTAAAGCAAAAAAGGAGTTGCCTGTGTGTAAACTTACCAATGCGCGCGTGAGTGTGTGTGTGTGTACGAGAGAGAGAGATCGGACACTTTTTATTACTTTGTCCCTGCTGCTGCACTGCACTCACCCCTCCCCAAAAACTAACAAGCATTGTTACTCAAGTACTGCACTTTAAGCCAAAGCTGTACTATGTGAGCAGCCACTTTGGCCACAAGTGACAGTCATGCAATAAAGGTAAACTCAGTGAACATTTGCACAGAAGAAAAGAAATATCAAGCCAGTGAAATTAGTGATGTATCTAATTGTACCAACTATTTGCCACTGGAAAATACCAAAAGTGTCTTAAACTGGGCAAGGCTGCGTTTTATTGCTCATGTGTTCAGCTTTTCATTGATAATACAAAGAGTGTGTTATTTTGCCTTTGAAAAGTTAGGCTTCACAGTTTCATTGAAGTACAACTTTTAGGCACTTGTGTTTTACTTGAGCATTTCCATGTTCTGATATTTTATCCTTTTATTCGACTACATTTAATGAGAAATATTTTACTTTTTACTCACAATTATTTGAGTGACACAGTTACTAGTTACTCTGCAGTTTCAATTTTCAATTTTATTTATAAAGCCCAATATCACAAATCACAATTTGCCTCACAGGGCTTTACAGCATACGACATCTTTCTGTCCTTTGGACCCTCGCAGCGGATAAGGAAAAACTCCCCCAAAAACCCCTTTAACAGGGGAAAAAACGGTAGAAACCTCAGGAAGAGCAACTGAGGAGGGATCCCTCTTCCAGGACCAGGACGGACAGACGTGCAATAGATGTCATACAGAAAAGATCGACATAATAAATTAACAGTAATCCGTATGTCACAATGAGACAGAAAGAGAGACAGAGACAGAGACAGAGAGAGAGACAGAGACAGAGAGAGATGCAGGACAGACAGTAATGACAGTAGCTTACAACAACATTAATGAAAGTAATAATATTGTAATTATAATTCTGGCTACTGTGGTACAATATGTTGACAGTATATATCAATATCTGATAGTATACATGTGTGATAATAATCATATGTGTATAATAACAGTAGAAGTATGACTAATGGTAATAGCAGCAGCAGGAGGCATCTGGTATCTTAGGTGAAAAACTGTTAGGAGTAGGGAGGAGGACTTTTAAGAGGCTTAAGAGTTTCTTAAGCAGAGGACATAATGGTGGAAACACAAAGAGGTTGGAGAAATATTCCCCAAACACTGGATGACAGTGAGTAAATGAAATGCTACAGATCAGATCGTGCAGGGATAATATGTGTGGTTGATCTCATTAGGGACACGCACACATTTCCCATCCAACGCAATAAGGCTGTAACGCCAGAAATAAATTGATCGCAGTAACAATATATTTGAAAAAGTGGAAAAATGCCTCAGTGCAGCAGTGATGGCTTGTGTCTGTCTCAACCTCCCATCAGCAGAGTGATCACACTAACAATGACAACACGTTCAAAGTCAGCAGTTCATTTCATTACCACTGGGTGTCCACACCTTGCAGGCTCACAAAGAGTGCGTCTGTGACAACCAATCACATTCGTTAAAACAATGCGTCATACCAAGCAACAGGGTCAACCCCACCTCCTCACTGAGAACTCTCCTGAGTCACTCCTAAGCTAGGCATCCTTACTAAAACAAAAAATTTGAATATGGACCCAGAAGTTTCATCCCAATACAATATTATATAACTATATATTCTGTAGACAACGATGCGATATTTGCTGATACCACATATGAAAGGGGTCGCTCGTAGTGATCAATCCACATACAGCTTAGCTTTTTATGAGGCTTTAACATCAGGGACCTGATCCAAGCAAACTTGACCCCAAAGTCCAGTTCGTTGGGTTAGTATGAACTCTGTGTACCTTGTGTGGGCATGCTTCGCCAATCTATGCCCAGGTCCATTAGAAAAGGTGATCTCAAGTACAGTTCATGTGTACTCAGGTACAGTTTTCAACAGGTGTGATATCAAACTGTACCAAAAGACGGAAGTGGACTGCTATTTAATGCAAATAGCAGTTGGCGAGTGGAGTTGGCATTTCTCAATGCCGCTGGACTCCTCCAACATCTGCATTTGTGCATAGCACTCACCAGTCTCATTTTCACAACTGCACAGCCATGAGTGATAAAGTAGAAAGGCAGATACGAGGGTGGTTCTTGATATTGTCTCCACAATATAAACAAAAGCAGGCATAATGTGAAGGTCGACTCCATTGTATGGGCTGAGGATCTTGAGATTGGCACACTTTTCTATGCTATAACAGCAACAAAAACAAATGTTACATAGACAATGAGGCAGGTGAACCACATAAGGAGTTAGTGGAAACAAAAACAGAGCTAAAAGGCAAGAAACCACTGGACAGATGGCCAGAGACACAACTCCAAATGAACTAACTCCATTTCTGCCTGATGGGTAAATTTTTACATGGTTGTATTGTTACCTTTTCTGAATAAGTCACAAGACAGATGCAGTAGGACATCCGCAGTGGCTGTGGCTCACTGTACATACTGCTGACAGCACTCTATTCTAATATTAAACGGCTCTCAAGAAATAATTTTATTTTAATCCCCAGATTAGCTTTATTATTCTGTTTCCACCTACTTTGCATAGAAATGATTCAGGACACAGAAACTTTGAGCCATGTTCAACAAAAGAACTTACGCCATGCCATCTCCTGTCAAAGTTTGCGCGCTGACAATAAATAAATAAATAAATATTTGTTTTGTTCATCTGTTTCCTTTCATCCCACTCGGTGTGGCAGAGCAGGCAGGCGGTAGTAGACCTGAGCCACATGAAAAGGAGAAGAGCTGCCACAAGAAAGCGAGAAAGCTTAGGAAAAAAACACAACCTTTGATGGAGAATGCACTTTTTAATCTTCCAACAACATGGGGAAAAGGGGGCCGCACAGTCGTCCTGCCCCCTGCGGCACAGTAAGAAAGCAGGAGAGGGGAGTGATGTGTTTGCGTGTTAGCAGCACTAAGAGGGAATATGCCGGTGCCAAAGTTAGATGAACTTTTCACAGCAAGAGCTTTTGTCTGCTAACTCCCAGCTCAGCAGAAATATGAAGGCAAAATAAAGATGCCTCAGTCTCCAGTGTGACCATTTTCTATCGCACTAAAGTAATCACATGGTTCATCAAGCTGCGAACAAAGACACACAGACTGCATGCAGGGTTCATGTGATCAGAAGCATTGACTTCACAGGCTCAGCAGTCACTGCGACGTCTCAATGGAGCTCAGCCATTTAATAAGTGGTTTCATATCTCCAGCTTAAAGACTATGACAAATTCATTAATATTAACAAAATATTTGAAGCACTGAACAAATCAATTTGAAATAACTTGTTATACGAGTACGAACATTATCACCACAGCCTCCTATATAGGTCTCCAGATACAGTCTTACTTAAGTAAAAGTAGCAATAATACAGAGTAAAAGAAATATGCAGTTACGAGTAAAAGTCATTCATTCAAAATCATGCTTAAGTATAAAAAACTTAAGTATTTGCATCAAATTATACTTAAAGTAACAAAGAAAGAAAGGCCCGTTTCAGAAAATGCATACTACATTCCTGGATTATAATTAGAGATGCATTAATGTGTAAGTATCACTTTAATATTGCAGCTTGTAAAGGTAAGGCTATTTTCAATTACTTTATTTACTGCTGGGTAATTTAACCTATGATAATATACCAGAATTTTAAATTTTGTATTAATACTTTAAATCTGCAAATTAACTAGTAACCAAAGCTTAAAATAAATGTAAGAAGTAAACATTAAGTACAATACTTGCCTCCAAAATGTAGTTGAGTAGAAGCATAAAGTGCCATAAAATCTATAAAGTTAACAAGCACCTACGAATTGTACCGAGGTTGTAGATGTAAGGTTGTAAAGTGTACAGAAGATCAATACCATTTACTTGAGTAAATGTATTTAGTCAAGAACTGGTTTTGTAGAGAAGAAAAACTACAATAGCTGAACTACTTGATCGGGGTATTGTGTATTCTTCTCACGATTTTACAGCTTTAACTTGAAATGTTGATTACAGCTGACATGGCACACTAAGACTAAGAATAAGCTGTGTGTGAGAAGGTTATCAAAAAACACCAGAAATACCATCAACACCGATGATGCCTACTGCAGTATTTACAGTGAGAATCTGTATCAAATGAAAACAGAGAAAATGACCTTGATAGCGATGGTCCCTGGTGTGGGACTCTGCTCCAGTATTCATACAAAACATCAAGGCAGTGAGCTCAATTTTGAATTGTTCCTCCTCTCAGTGTGACAAGTAAACAGTAAAGTTAAAAGGTTTGAACAGCTAAGCTTTGTTTGGATGTGAATGAGAGCAACAGCGACTGTGCTTGCATAAATGATGGATGTTTGTTCATCTCCTGTACGTAAAACAAGCAAACTCAATTTTGTATTAACTCGTGTTTATCCAACTTATATAATTTTTCACTGTTAGTTGAAGTCTGCTGCTTGTTAGTCTGTGGCACCGCACTCAGTCTGACGATGATAATGCTATTAGCTGACATTAATAGTCTAAAGTAAATTTATGTCTGATTACTTATAAGATTTTAATAGTCTAAATATGAAATAATTTACAGTCAGTTTGTAAACAGACTTGATCGGCTTGTTGTAAATTAGTTGGTACCAATCTAGGTGACTTTATTATCACTGAGCGGTGCTGCAGAGGCAGCCATCAATCTGCCATTATGAATGTGGTGCAGAGATGACAAGGTAGAGGAAATGAGATGGGAGATGGAGTGGGAAGAGAAGGCAGAGAGAGGAGAGAAGGCAGCGCACTTTGCTATAAAGAGACTTGGAGAGAATAATATCAGAGAAAATGGAAAAGGATAAAAGAAGCAAAGAAAAAACATACTAAAAGGGATGAGGATCAATACAAAAACATTCAGGGATATCTTTTATACACAGAGAAGAGAGAGGGACCCGATGTATAGTGAGAAAGCCTGCACTTTGCCTCACCCCTACAAGTCACAACAGATAGCAACACATCAGGCCTTTTGTTTGGGGAAGGGTCACAGTAATGTGCCATCGCTGTCAAAACTCATACAATCACAACACTAAAGAAGCATAAATATTTCAGGGCCAGTCGGCTCTCTACATGTTTCCTCTCCACCTCCGCTGTGGCAGCTGACCCGTTGTCAGGGCTCTGGGGTGAAATAAGCTCTCCAAAATAAACAGGGGAGACCCAGAGAGAAATAGAAAGGCAGCCAGTGGTATTCAAAAAGCGATGCAAAGTCATAAAACACAGAGTGAGGAAATTGTGCATTCTCTGTGGCATCAAAGTTGAGACTACCTGTTGGCTGTGGCAAGACACTGAGCTCTGTTATTTGTTGCTTTTCATTTTGTATGTTGCATGCAGTGACCTGGCACTTTCCATGTTCTCTGACTGTGCCTACAAATCTTTTAGATTATGTGTTTTTAAGGTCTGCTAGAGGTTCCCCACAAATCACTTTTCCAATATCCTTTAAGCCGAAGGCACAACAGTCATAAAACGTCTGTAGCCAGTTAAGTTTTCCTCGCAGGGCAATTTTACTGGAAAGATTAAAGACTGTTACTCTCACAAAAAGTTAAATGCATAAAGTTAATGACTTTTTATGAGCTTTCATTTTGGGATTCCACTCCATGAACTTACATAGTTTCTTGCAATGTTCAATTCTCACACCCTCTGATGCACATAATTAGCGAAGTTTGCTTTTTAGGACGGAAAGATAAAACTTAAATTCAAGGTAGTGTGCAAAATTAGCAGGCTCAAGGAAATAAATTTTTTTCCAATATAATTTGGAAGGAAAAAACGACCGGTAAGCTTAGCATAGCATAAATGGTGGGAACAGCCAGCCTGGCTCCATCTAGAAGTAACAAAATCCACCTACCAACCCCTCTAAAGCTCACTAATTAACACATTATATATGTACAAAAAGTGTAAAAACAACAATTTGCCGCAACTTGAGCTTTTCTTCGCCAGGACCAGTAACTTCCTGGAGTCTCCACTGGTTGGCTGGCAACTACTCCAGGCCAAGAAATAGCCTGGCACATAACCCCCCATAAAACTGTAAACGAGATATATATGTTATGTAGTGAGCTTTAGAGGCGTTGATAGGTGGATTTTGTTACCGTTTGACAGAGAGCCAGGCTAGCTCTTTACCCCTGCTTAGAGTCTTTATGCTAAGCTAAGCTAACTGCTGTTGGCTCCAGATTCATATTTATATAAGACAGTGCCATCAACCTTCTTCTATCGCTTTAAATGCTGCTTCAGATTATGATCTTCTCAACAATACATCCTATTGGAAAGAATGTTAATAATGAATATTGTGCTAGCATGTGACTCAAGGTCAGCCTCCTGCCTCTTTATTATTTCAACATGATGAAGTGGTTCTCTCACACAACTGGTGCATTACCCTAGCCTTGGTTATGCCTTATTAATATGTTATTGGGCAGAATATAGTCGGGGCAAAGGTCCGTGTCAAGTTTCAACCTGCAGATGATTTGTAGCTGTGTTGTATGTTACTGATACCTTGTGTTGCAAGCCTCCGGAAATTTGTTGCAGGATGTTTGAAATAAGATTCCCATCAATGGCGTAGTGCAGATGAAACCAAGCAGATCTGGTCAGCTATTAATGGATGGAGGCTAATTTCTACCGTTTCGAGGCTGCAGATAATGAAGAGCAGAAGGTGAAACAGGAGGGAAAACGAACGCTGAGCCAGAGAAATGCTTGTGATGTGATCCCAGTACACCTGAGACTTGTGGTTTGATAGTAAACATAGAACAGAACAAATGGATTTCATTACAGTGTAACTGTGCAGCTCTTTTCATTGCTCAGCAAAGACTACGTCCTTTTTAAAGTGCGCTTTGATGATGATGGATATCTCATTGAAACAATTAATCTTCCTCGCGAAACAAATGAAAGTGCACCTGGGATTTAAACATCATAAAGTTTTTATAGAGATCCCTTTAACATTTATTGCTCAGTATGTTGTGGTTTTGATTATTTGTTGGAATTAATTTGGTGATTTAACTATTTTAAAGGAACAGGGTGTAACATTCAGGGGGATTTAGTGGCATCTAGCGGTGAGGATTGTAGATTGCAACCAGCTGAAACTTCTCTCTATTAGAATTCCTTTAGTGTTGACTGCTCAGGAGCCAAATTATCCAGAGAGGTCTTTTTCTCTCCAAAACAAATTGACACAGGGATTTAAACCAGCAAAAAACTAAATAAAGCAGTTTCTCGTTACAAATCAGTGTTTCTCCGATGCTGTTCGGCATGTCAGAGACGGGCCACTAGCCCAACACCTGCTAATGTGTGCTCACCTTACCTCTGATCCAGACATTCAGGAGGTTTTTACCGGGAGCCGAATTATCTGCGGAGGTCTCTTCCTCTACAAAACAAACAGACCCAGTTATTTAAACCAATAAAAACACTGAGTGAATTAGTTTCACGTTACAATCAGTGTTTCTCCGATGCTGTTTAGCATGTCAGAGATGGGCCACTAGCCCTGCACCTGCTCATGTGTGCT
This sequence comes from Epinephelus moara, assembly GCF_006386435.1. Taxonomy (NCBI): domain Eukaryota; kingdom Metazoa; phylum Chordata; class Actinopteri; order Perciformes; family Serranidae; genus Epinephelus; species Epinephelus moara. The sequence goes on along the minus strand of NC_065515.1, from coordinate 14,343,872 downwards.
CACTTTTTATGTCTCATGACTTAAGATCTACATGTTCAGGAGGTTTTTACCAGTAGCCAAATTATACGTGGAAGTCTCTTCCTCTCCAAAAGAAATGGATCCAGTGATTTAAACAGATAAAAACACAGAATAAAGCAGTTTCGCATTTAAAAGTCAGTGTTTCTCTGACACTTTTGTCAATTACAGTGACCAATGTGAAGACACGAATGACCCTATCTAGAGCCAGTGTTTGGTTTGTCCATTCTGGGCTACTGTGGAAACATGGCAGTGCAACATGGCAATACTAGTGAATGAGGACCTGCTCCCCATGTAGATATAAACGGCTCATTCTAAGGTAAAGAAACACAATAATTCTTATTTTCTGGTGATTGTACACTAAAGTAAACACACTTACTATATTAAATTCTATTTCTGCCAACATGTCCCCCTAAATCCTCCACACTGGACCTTTAATGGCTACTGTAATGAATGTATGTGTTTCTTCACCGCTTTGTATAAGTTGTCAAATCTAGGGTTTTGCATTTACTCCTTTTGCAATATTTATAGGTGCTGTTTGTTGCTATGTAAACGGCAGTTGTTGCTGTGTCTTTCTTTTCTATTATGACCAAATGATCTGAAAGTAGGCACTTCCTTCAACTGTGGGAATGTGTTAAATAAATCTATATAAATGTGATCGGTGCGCTCTGCTCTTACATCCATGAAAATGTGGTCAAATTGCCAATTTATTGCTGTTATCATGAAAGCTATGTCTTCAGGCAGGAAAGAGAGAGAGAATGGGGGAGAGTGGAGTGATCATTTTACTCCAAGGGATGAGTGATTTTCCTGTTATCTACTAATCTTCAATTACTCAATATCCAGAACAATTTTGGCCTCAATCAACTGATTCAGTGAAGCAGAGTTAAGAGTTAAGCGGGAACAGATGAGAGCCTTCGGGGCACATGTTGCCAACTCGTTTGCAGGAGAGTGTGGTGGCACTGGTGTGCACGGATGTGTGTGTGTGTGTTTTAGTTAAATGCATAAAATGCAGAGGTTGAAATTGCTTGGTCATTCAATAACATATCAAACAATACAAGGGAAAGTAGCCACACAGCTGTGGTCATGGCAGCACACCCATGTTTCCCACATCGTGCTATTTTCTCTCACTCTGAGCTGTTAACTCTCACAGCCTCAACACTAACTGCAGCATGGATTCAAACATGGCTAAAACAAAGCTACAATAGGTCCAATTCAATGAAGTTCTGATAGCAACATTAGGTAATCTGTTTCCTTTCTTTGGAGCCTGGTGCAGGCATTTGGGAAAACACAAAGGGACACATAATGAAAACTGTAATGGCTTGAATAATGAAAATCCTCTCTAAATGAAAAGGGGGAGTTAATAGAGTTCTAGTGGTGATGATACACAGCATCCAGCAGGGCAAGTCTCTGTACTGGCTTAATAATGATAGAGTACACAGTATTACATGTGAATCCCACATGAAGAGGAAAGGCTATGTAGAACATATCCCAGACTATGTAATAAGTACATTAATGAAGGCCACTATTGTTACAGTCTATCCCCCTTTACCACTCTGATTTTTTTTAAAATATTTTATTCTTAAATATTTAATACAAAATAAACCCTCTGCTCGTGAGTTGTAGGGCATCTGCAGTGAAAGATCTTCAGGATGTACATGTGAATGAGTCTAGCTCAGTGTGGGTGAGGCTAGAGAAAAAAAGTCTGAGTTGACTCAATGGGTAAAGACTGCCCTCTCAGGGTTTACTACGTCAACTGCAGTTAACATGGTTGCCTGACAGCTCAGCCATCTGGCTGTATGTAAGTGAGGTAGGGGTGATAAAGGCCCACATTGGCATTGAGCATCACATGTGATTCACTGGTACTAGGTCTTCAACTGTTGTTTCCTACGCACACATAATAAGTGGTTTATGACGCACCATAATTAGCAGTGTAGTCATAGTTGATGAGGTGGGTGCACTACTTGGCAGATGGGTAGGGTACCAAGGAGGAAGTGAGGATACTATCCTATGTATTCCAATGACTTTTTGGCTGATAGGCCAGGGAAAGAGGTTGGTTTACCCTTCTCATATGAAGCATCCATAACAGGTCTATAAACAGCCACCGAATGATCCACAACAAAGTTTATAAATGAGTAAGAGTTTCACAAAAGGTTATTCACTCAAGGTCCACTTACTAGATTTCTTCTGGAGCTTTCTTGTAGCATCTTTCTGCAACTTATGGCCCTCGTTAGCAGATGAGGTTTGCACATTAACCTGGAGAGTGAAGACGAATAATATATATGTAAATAAATACTTCATTAATAAACACAATAACTGAATATAGCTCAATACATATGATTTATGAATAAAATAACTACTTCATGTTTGATATTCACATAAAACATCCATTAACCGTTCATTCTCAAGTTATGAAGGCTTTTGTAGGAGGAATTTTAGTTGTTAACATATTAATAAACACTTAAAAAATTTCCTTATATCAGCTTACAACTACATTATAGTGTAATGTAAAGCATTTATTAGGTGTTTGCTGCTGATAGGTGCGACATGTAGGGGGTTAAAATTATAGTGTTACCCAAATCTTGTGAAACAAATGGGAAAGTTAAGATTTAAAGTTAATTATTGACTTTGGAATTTGCAGTTTGATCGAAGAAATCAGTACAAAAGGTCCACTCACTGGAATTTAATCCATATACAACCACCTTTTATCACATGACCGTAATCACTGATAACTGAGCAATATACATCCACTGATGTCCACAAGGTGTGGCTCCTTTTGTCAAAGAGTGAAAACAGCTCTGTAAGCTGTTTTTTAAACTTTACTCAGTTAATTGTTCAACTGTGTCCCAAACTGTATGGATGTATACCTTGGCTCAGTGAATGTGTCACATTATTAAGTTGTCAATACCAGTGGTGGAAGAAGTATTGAAAACATGAATAAGTAATAAGCAAAATTAGCAATACCGATACACTCAAGTGCTTCAAACTGCACGTCAGTAAATGCACTTAGTTAAATGGACTGCACTTGTGTAGCACCTTTCTAGTCTTCCAACCACTCAAAGCACTTTTACACTACGTCACATTCACCCGTTCACACACCCATTCACACACTGGTGGCCGTGGCTATCACACATGGTGCCATCTGCTACTCAGTAAACATTCACAGCACTCACACACTGATGGAACAACCATCGGGAGCAATTTGGGGTTCAGTATCTTGACCAAGGATACTTTGACATGTGGACTGGGGATCAAACCGCCAGTCTTCAGATTAATGGACAACCCGCTCTACACAGCCGCCCCACTTTCCACTACAGCCCAGAACACAAATTAAATTAATCTATCTTTATATACAATCTATGAATTTATCATATCATGAATGAGTTAATGAGCAGTCAGACACAGACAATACACCAAAATGAGAGAATATCTTGTAAGATGGAGACCATCCAGGGGGATGTAAGTTCAAGTCCACGTGTGGACCAAACAAAGAATGTGGACTGGTAGCTGGAGAGGTGCCAGTTGTGCAAGGCACCGAACCCACAACTGCTTGGGGCACCTGTCCACGGGCAGCCATCTCACTCTGACATCTCTCCATCAATTAGTGGTGGACAGTAACAAAGTATTTTTCTTAAGTACAGTTTTTGAGTATCTGTACTTGAGTATTTATTTTTTTTAAACTTATTACTTTGACTGCATTTCATGTGAAAGACAAGTATTGTACTTTTGACTCCACTACATTTGCTTTGAAGTCAGCAGATTTTTTTTTTCTCTTCTAAAACACAAAAGTCCACCAACTGTGATCATTTAGTTCTGTGTGTGATTTGATTGTTGAAGTGGTGCTCCTGTACTTCTACCTTGCACATGCGCCACTCAGATTGGGCAGCTCATCCATAGAAACAGGTAGAGAGAAGAGATCATCTGCAGGTGGTTGTATTTGGTTGTACAGTGTTACCAGGGGCGTAGATATGAACAGTGCAGGCAGTGCAGTTGCGCTGGGGCCAGGAGGGTGGAGGGGCCCGTTTGCCACCTAGAAATAAGTTCAAAGAACTCATATTAAATCAAAAATAGTGCAATTTACTATATATGCCCTAAAAAAGGCAAACCCATCTCCATCATGGTTTCTGTTTTTGCAAAATAGTATCAATCTATAACAAAATTATATACTAATTCTACATAAACAATAAAAAAAACATAATTTAATTAAAAAAAAAACCTATTAAGTTAAACTTGTAATTTCCTTTTTTGTAGTTTTTGTCATATATAGATATGTAACAATGATTGCTGGGTAACATGTATGTTGATGTTGTCCAAGTCTATTTAATCTTGTATTGAGACAACACAATTTATAGTAGCTAGTTTAGGTGCAAAATCTTTCAAGACTGACAAGCTGTTCTATAGTCAAGTCAGTGCTGTCAGTGGGTTGTTTTAAAGTCATGAGGTAGTGTTGAGATTTAAAAAAAAGTATCTGAATACTTAAGTTTTCTTAAAGGCAAGCATTTCAGGTAAATCAGCAGAGGGCACCTTGGGCCACCCCTTTTGGTCTTGCCCCAAGCTAAACAAGCTCTGGTCAGATATTTTTAAGAGATATCTTAGAAGTATACAACTGTGATATTACACCAGACCCACGTACTGTCATCCTGGATGGTACCTGACATCTGTTAGCTCTGTCCCACATGCAACAAAGGACAATACAATATGGCATGGTTGTGGCAAAAAAGGAATATTTTAACTCTTTTAACAACTGGGGATGTGCCTTCACAAAGTGCACAGAAAGAAGACAACAAAACAATACAAAGGAACACATAAGTACAAGTCAGGCATTAAAATGGGAAGCTTTCCTATAAAGATATGTTTTAAGCAGTGATTTAAAAACAGGTAACATGCTAGCCAGCCTAATCTCCTCAGGCAGAGAATTCCAGAGCCTTGGGACCTCTAGTTACCAGCCTTGATCTAGGGACGACTAGTGAGGGTAGGCTTGAGGATCTCAGATTACGACTTGGAGCATAGGAAGTCAAAAGCTCAGCTATCTAGCTTGGTGCTAAACCATGTTGAGCTTTAAAAGATATTAAATGAATCTTAAATTCTATTCTGAAGTTGACTGGCAACCAGTGGAGGGAGACAAGAATAGGGGTGATATGAGACCTATGATTTGTCCCAGTTAAAACACGAGTTGCAGCATAGTTGAAGCTTGTTAGATGCTAATTAGATACAGTGTTTCAGTGTGTACAGCTCTGTAATCTTTGATAAAACATGGCAACCAATCATGAACTACTTATCGAGGTTGGCCTAATGTGTTTGCATGAGTTTATAGATACTTGTTCATAATGGGTTGGACAAACATGTGTATTAGTACTATATGAATATGTACAGACTTCCATTCTGTAGTTGGTGCTAGACTTTTTTTGTCTCCTTTTCTTTTTGTATTGCTCATTTCCGAGGGTGGGGCGTGGGTGACTTGTATTTGTGTCGTTTGTGTTAAAATCTGCACTCCACTACTTTAACTCAAATAAAAGTAATTTGACTCAGCAATTTTCACTTGTATAGGAATAATATATGACCAGGAGTATCTATACTTTGACTCAAGCTATAAAGTTGTGTACTTTGTCCACCACTGCCATTAATGCACGTGTAGCCTATAGGTCATGTTTGTGTATGTTAGCTGAGTGAATGTCGTGTTTGTTGGATTTTATGTTAACTTATTTACATTTTTTGGGGCCAGATGTGACAGCTGTGCTCCACACCGACTGTCACTTCCGTGCTGTGATTCAATTGGTGCAAAGTTTCCCACACTCCGCCTTCCTGCCCATAACGTTACTGTGCTGCAGCTCAACGGTCCGGAGAAAGAGGGCCTTGTTGTGGGCTGGACCGGTTCACTGACCAACATTACACTGCAGGTCACGGCAGGACAGAGGAGCAACAGGCTGCCAGAGAGGTCAGTGGCTGATGTGACAGCGCTGTTTTGCTTTTAAATCAACTTCTCAGAGACGTTGGGCTAAGCTAACATGCTAAGTTAAAGGGAAAGTGGGTATACAGGGAACGTTCCTTTTGACAGTTGAGGAAATAACTGACTATACTTACTTTGCTCGTGTACTGCTCTGACCGAAAGCCACGATAAAGTAGGAGGAACCGTCTAAAAGAGGGTTGTAGTTTGCTGAAGTAACTTTTACAAGTCATAGTTTCTCTTTTAGGCTAAAGTTCAGCTATTAACTGGGGGAAATGACAGCTGCTGTGTGGCACGAGCGCGAGGACACCGTGTTGTGTTCAAAAGCAGCTAAAATGCGTTGGAAATCATCCTTTCAGCAGGATTTATATTTGTCACATAGGAATACTGCTGCGTTTGAATCCTATTTTCTGGACCTATTAACTGGACTTAACTCCAGTGAGTGCCAACATATTTTTTGTAAGGTGCTTAATATAACATTGTGCTAAGACAATGACCCCTTGTAATGAGGCAACGCCCCACTCGTGACCTCTTAGTGTGGACATGAGCTGTTGGCACTTAATTGGTTTTTATTCCTCTAAAATTGTTTTCTTTAAGAGATTTATAGAGGCCCAAAGAAATGAAAGTGTCCAATACTTTACAATAATAGTATGTAATAGAGTTTCTCCCTCCCATCTTAGCCCAGTAATCATCTCATGACTACATGGAGGGTCATTGCCTCCAGGTTGAGCTCTGAATAAATGCTTTTCAGTCCATGTAAATTCATCTCACTGATCTTGGCCTACACTATTTCAGATAAAGCTGAAATATATTGGACAGTTTCTTTATTAAATACCAGCTCTTCTTTGGTTAATTCACTCTTTACTGGTTTTGTCCACATCAGCGTTTCTTTCTTTCTGTCTTATCTCAATCCGTCATATCGAAAACAGCTGTAGTCTCTTGGATCGAGGACAGCTGTAGCCCTCTTTAACCCACTAACTGTTACTGATCTCTCTTTTGTTTCAGCTCCAACACTGTCCCCTATTGCAAGTGTCTCAACAGTTTCTTGGAGATATACCAGCTTGTCCATTTATATCAAAGGTCAGAGTGTTTCAGCTCCAAAGGGAGGGTAGCAGCTTTCCCTTCTCTGAAAGAGGATGATGTGGCTCAACATTGTGAGGATGTGACAAACGGTCATATAACGCAATAGGAAGACGCCAGAAAGCCTTTTTATGAGCTGCAATCACTTGTCAGTGAGATGATGATTTCCAAAAGTAGCTTAGTTTGTGTTGCATAACAGAGTCCCTCTTAATATGTACCGTGGCTGTGAATATTATCTCGGGTTCATCTCACACTTGATAGCAGGGCGCACAGTGTCAGACTTTGCTTTGTAATAAAGCCAGCGAAGATGTCATCAACTGCATCTCAGAAAAACATGTTGCTCAACCAAGCTGTTGCAACAAAATGCAATTTGCAATCTCACAGCGTCTGGTACACCACAGGTCATGAAAACATCAGAGAGTATTTTATTCACCATGACATCTGAAAGAATCTGTGATCAGAATTAGCAGTTGTTCGATAGAAAGGTCATCCACGGTTGAAACAGCTTGTCTTCAGTGTAGTTTCTGGATTTTCTGCATCCCTGCTGGGTTTATTTCATCTTATCTGAGGCTCGTGTCTCTCTGTCAGCAGTTCCTTCTGTCAGGTGCATGTGTAGTCAGATCTACCTAAGTATTTACTGCATGCTGCAGCAACAGGTTACAGCTGTTCGGCTTCACTCCTCACGCTGCTGCTGTATGTTTCCCCAGCAGCATGATCACAGAGGTCATGTTTGTCTTTGGTTCTCCTGCCCTATACATCAGGTCAACCATGATTAACAAATAGTGTGCCAGTAAATACAGGTGTAGCCCACTTATGTCTCTGTGTGCCATCTGGTAGAATGCAGCAGATGCTGTCCACATGTTGGGAGCACCGGCAGCTATCATGCCTCTTTGCTTTCATCACTTGCAACTCTTCATCATGTCATCTATTCGTCTGCTGATTATTTCCCTGAATAATTGCTCAGTCTATGACATGTCTGACAATAGGGGAATCATATTTTTTTTTATCATCATTATTTCTCAGAACCCAAAGTAACATCTTCGCGTTGCTTATTTTTTCTGACCAACAATTCAAAACACGAAGATATATATACACCTCCTTTCTGTCTCCTACCTGTCGTGCTATTTATAAATTGAAAATTCTTATGAGCTGTTAAGTGTTGGGGATATCAGCCGTAGAGATGTCTACCTTCTATCCAATTTAATGGAACTAGACGGCACTCAACTTGTGGTGCTCAAAGCACCAGAAAACACATTTGAAAAACTCAAAAGCAGCGTCTCTTTCCAGAAATCACGATCTGGTTACTCAAAATAATTCATACAGGATCTGTTGTCTTTCTACCAAACTACACCCAACAACTGTATCACTGTGCTGGTCTTTCACAATCCACCCCATGGAAAAAAGATGATTTCAAGAGTTGCACCGAGCTAGCTAACATCACAGCTCAGCTGAAGAGGTCACCAATAATGTTTACATCTCACACTCGTCTCGAGCACAAGCCTCTCATCCATAACTAGATGTACGCTTCCTTCTGCGCAGTGATCTAGTGGGCAGGTGTGGTTCCATAGAAAGAAAATAGTTCCTACGTGAAACTGCTCACAGCAAGGTCTGTGGTTTATCTTGAGTAGCCAGGTCATGATTTCTGGAAAGAGACATTGCTGTGAGTTTTGAGTGCTTTGAGAACCACAAGTTAAGTGCTATCTAGTTCCATTATATTGGAGAGAAGGCAGACTTCTGTACGACCAATATCTCCAACACTCAACTTACACCAATACAATCTAGACTAAGATTAAAGGTAAGAACATTAAAAAATATTTCAGATTTGAGGGTTAACAATTAATTGATTATCAAAACAGTTGCAGGTAATTACTTAATTCATTGTCTAGTGGTTTTAGCTCCAGATATGAGGCACCATTGTGGCATAAAACCGAGGTAAATTAAAAAAAAATAGACAACAGAAAAGGATGTACACACAAAATCGTAAATGCTGCAAATCAATGAGTGTGACAGCTTTATGATAATATTGGAATTTAGTATGCACAAGTGTCATGACTTTTCTGTAGGGATGCACAATATTGGATATTTTGCCTATATCCAATTTGCCCATACATAACAACTTTTTTGGCCAATAGCCCCTACCGATTTCAATATATCCGCTTTTTCCCCACCTAATTTTAGTGATCATAGTTTCTTTTGAAGTGGAGTCAATGTTGAATTATGCATGCATATCTTATCATGATGGCCCACCAGCAGATGGAGACATGAAATCGAATGCTTTTCGTTATATGTAATATTCATTTTGTTGTGCAAAATAAGAAAAAGCAAGTTGGCTGATTCTGATGACGTGCCAATAATATTGTGCATCCCTTCTTTTCTTTATTTGTGAAGATGTTCCCATCTGTTTAATTTATCCATAAATAGATTTTCAGTCAATAACCACATGTTTGATATGCATTTACATGCAGTAGTCATTAGTAATTTATAAAAGTCGATGTTAGTTGCAGTCTTACATTCCATACAGTATGCCATGAGAGGGAATTTTATCCATACTGCACACTCCTAGAAGGAACATTCACTCATGTTACCCATCTTGTGTGGAGTTGAGCATTGTACTGATTGAAAAAATTACATGTAATTTCTCCTCCTTACTTCTACCAGAATAGAAATTGAGTGTATAACTGTAGAATTGATTGAATTAATCATGGGTTTATTTGACCCTTCTCTGTGACCCAGTTATTAGATTTAGTTTTTATCGAAGGCATTGTGTTAATGTAAGAGGGTCGTTTTCACTTGAAGCAATATTTCAGTTGAGTAATTCTTTTGCCCCAGTTTTCATTTAGAGCAATATGTTACAATAGTGGACTTGCAGTATTGCTCAATATTTCACTTGAGAATTTTCACTTGATATAAATGATAGCGAGGTCCATTTTGCCTGCGCGCCTTTATGTGAGCTTGTGAACAATCAATCTCCAGGATTAAAGGCCTGCTGGTCCATTCTTACCAGTCCAGTTCTGACCATTAGTCATGCTTTTCTCTTGACTCTATTCCATGATTTCAAATTAGATTTACCTTTGGATCTCCAGAGTTCCTCTCATAATTTATCATGTATGTATTCATTTTATGTCACAGCAATAATCAATTTGAGAAACCAGTATGTTTTCAGGATACTGTGCACATACTAAAAAGTATTAAGTGAACTTGAAGGATTAAGCTCCAACTTATTTGTGTTTCACTTTCATCTTGATTGAACAGTTATGAATTTCTTTTAATAAACCTTAGAGGAAGAAATAAGTCTTGTGAGTCTTCCTGTGATGTTGCCACATTAAAACCCACCTCAGCCTCTTTGATGTGCTATTAAAATGCCAGGCTGTGATTCTGGCATTCTATAATAGATAGCAAAAACCATGTCAAAATGATTCTTAAACTCACTCACGCTCATCCTTCACCCTGTGCTACCAAATATTGGCTTCATTAATCTTTCCATGAGCAAATTCTAAATTTCACCCAGCCTCTGATGTTCATATTTTATTATTTTAGTCTGCTATATCCTTTTTATGAATTCAAATATATAACTAGGGGAAGTAAACAAGAAAAAAACTAAATGCCAAATGTATCATGATCAATTTTTTAACTTTCAGTTTTGACACAGTGTCGAGACTTGAAGTGTTTGCTTGGCTGCACCATTTCATTTTTTAAGTGCAGTTTCATCCTCATTGCATCATAGTGTTGACAAATGAATTTAACATGGTTGAGTTGCCTTTCTGCCCGTATTCTGAAACCGTCTGACAGGACAGCGATTCCATTGCCAAATTCCTCAGACATTTCTTCTCTGCAAGATAAATTAGATCAGCCACTTAAACAATGGATATCAGAGATGTATTTCATCATGCATACCAAGCAATGTGAGGTGACTCTCTGTTTCTGACACTTTATATTCCATGTCAGAGATTGAATCCAGCAGTCACAATGGCAGACAGCAGGAAGACTAATGAGACTGGAGCTGCAGCAGCAGAACCAGCTAATGGAGACCAGCAGGTGAGGAGCACTGTGACCCGAAATGACACATATTATAAAACTGAGGCATATTATGAACTCATTTGACGCTTGATAAGCCACTGTGGGGAATCAATCATTATCCCTAACAGAATACTTAAACTCTGCGCTGAAAAGAGCTTTTCTTTACACAGAAAGGATTATATTTCACATTGTTTATGTATTTTCAGTGACAGTAATGGCTGTGTTTTTGTCCTAGAATGTTGTTTCCCGAGTGAGCAATTTGCCTCTGGTCAGTTCAGCTTGCGAGGCGGTTTCCAGTGCCTACAGCAGCACCAAAGACAGCGTGCCCTTGCTGAAGGGAGTGATGGATGCAGCAGAGAGTGGGGTCCGAACCCTGGGAGCAGCTGCCACCACGGGGTCCAAGCCTCTGCTGGACATTATAGAACCACAGCGTGAGTTCTTCTCTCTGAGCAAAACATGATGTAATGTATTTGCAACGATGGCCTGCTATAAAAGAACATTGCAAGCTTGTTGCACATTAAAGGTGTGAATTGATGTCAGGTCCACTTGTTACCTCTGGGCGAGAATACAGCGAGAATAAAAAAAAAAGGTTTCTTCTTTTAAGAACAGAATTTCTACATCGTTTACCGGAGGTGTCATCTTTAAAACCCTTTCAGTTCTTACTCTACTGTAAACATGAAACAGTTACTGTTTTTGTTACTTGTTGGCATCACTTGCCACTGATCAGGTTAGCTGAGGATTCTTTTCATTTCAAAAACATTTAATCTTATTCCTCTTGAATTTCTGTTGTGTCCTTGTTCCAGTTGCCACAGTGAATGAGTACGCCTTGAAAGGACTGGGTAAGGTGGAAGAGAAACTGCCTATTCTTCATCAACCAGCAGACAAGGTTGGCAAGAAGCACCTTTTAACTGTGCATTCAGATTTATTAATTATAATGTTAACCTTTATCACACTAGGACCTGTAACTTTTGAGAACTTACACATTAATGTATCAAGACACTTCAAACATCACTCCGGTCATTAATTCCTTTCGTCCTTTTTGTGTTGAAATGCCTTGTGGGCCTGTTTTATGTTCATTCTGTCTATTTCATGTGAAGCACTTGGTGAATATCATGCCCTTATTGTAAAGCAGTTTGTGCAGGATTTCTTGTATGAAAGGTGCTGTACAACTAGCCTTCTAAATAAGTCCACATGTTGTATTAGGTAACCACAGCAACAACATTTACACTTCACAATAGAGTGGTGCAGGGACATTTTTTGTAGGCTAACTCAGAGGTTAACATCACTCTGGTTCCCAGGACAAAAAGCTAATGGGATTTTTCCACTGATTTTTTATTTTTATTGCAGAAAACCAGCTCTGTGGCAACAAAAGTTTTATATGCCTACATGTTTTGTTCAGTAAGATAATGCACAAATGAGCACCACTTTCTTTCTGAAGCGTAAATGCAATCACTATAAGTAAAAAACTAATGATAGGTTATAAAAGAATTACAACATGGTTGCATGACTTCAGTGTCACGACTACAACAAGGCTGTAGTTGGCCTGATGACATTATTTCACCACTTGATAGCAACCGCCTTTTTTAAGACACCTTAAAGCTTCGAAATTTGCGAGTGGTGTTTTTACTGTTGTATTTTACGATGAGCAAAATGTGAAAATCCTCAGCTTCTGTTGACCACAGCCCTTAGTTCAGGCATCTAAACAAAAACCCATTCAAAAAACCATTGTATTCAAGACAAGGGAAACAGAAGGGCAAACATGCTAACTTAATTCCAGGTTTTAGGATTCATTCCTGCACCACTTAATATGTGAACAGCTACTATTATACCGAGGTAAAAACAATAATCAAGTCATGGGTTAAACTGATGACAAACACACTGAAAGTAAAGACTGTTTGACAGCAGTCTCTCTTGTATCCTTTGATACAGTATATGGCCATGGTATAAGTGGGATAAAACACTCAGGGGTGTCCTAAAAAAGAGCACTCCCACACCACACCACTCCCTATCCTCCACCTCATCCTTCTTTTTCTCGTAGTGGTGCACCCGGCATTACCATTTAGTCTGTTAACTGCTCCTTGTAGGTCAAATTGACTCAAATGTCATATCTGCCGACAGGATAAAAGCAATGTAGAAAATACATAATAGCACCGTCATTACTCTCCAAGAATGACTCATAATCTGCTGTGTTCTTCCTCAGGTGGTGTCAGACACAGTAGGTATGGTGTACCAGTCGGTGGCAGGGGCCAAGGACGCTGTGCTTGGGGCTGTGATGGGCGGTGTCGAGATGACCCGGGCAGCAGTCAGTGGAGGTATCATGACCGCCATGGGGACCAGGATGGGCCAGATGGTCAGCAGTGGGATGGGCCTGGCCCTGAGCCGATCGGAGGACTGGGTTGACCAGAACCTACCACTCACTGAGAGGGAGCTGGGTCAGTGGATATCCTAGATGTGGAAAGCATAATGAGTCCATAAAAACCAGGGGAGGTGGTAAACCCATATGGCTACTGCTGAGGTGTAGACGGGTGTGTTTTGACAGTTGGATCAAATGAAGCTGAAACAAGGCTGCAGTTGGAATTAATTAATTATAGACAACGAGTGGCCAGTTTGTCTGGTGTTCATAAAAGATGATTGTAAATAAGTACAGTAGCCCCAGCTTTTTCTCTATAGCTGCTCGGATAGCAAAGAAATGTCAGGCTTTAAGACCCTGTCAGTAAGCATTCATTTTTTCTCCCCTGATTATATTTGAAAATGTAGAGCCGTTCCACTCCAGTGCTCCATAAATAATGCTGATGGAAACAAAACTTTAATGGTAATAACTCACTTTTAAATTAAATTTTGTTATTTGTAATTGTTAGTCCTTGAATTTACAGATCAGTTAATCAAAGTGGGAGTGATTCCAACTCTGCGTTATAAATTTTAGTGCACCTTTTTAATAGATTCCATAGAAACAAAAGATCACTTTCTGTTCATTCCTTAAATTGCCAGTCGAGATCTGATACCCTACCTTAATCTGAGTTGTGGCCCTTTATTTCTTCTTTTTACATTTGCACGTGCAAACAAAAGTAAGTAAGTAAACTTTTAAAGCATTTAGTTACGTATTGGCATATGAAAAATACACGGCAGTGGTCTCCCATGTACTTTCAGTAAAGCATTAATAATGCGATAGTTTTGCTTTAAAGAGGAACATGTTGAAGTTTAAGCACAATGATTAGCCTTATATTCCACACATTGCTCCAAGTTTAGTTTCATACACTATATATTGTAGCTGGCCATTTACTTAAATTCAATTTGTTTCATAATCAGTGTGTGTGAATGATGGCATTTGCAGTATTTGCCATTGACTGTGAGAGTCAGTAACCAGCACTGTGTCTTTACGTCACTGATCTGTAGATCAAACAGCAAATTTTATGAGACTGTCCAAATGAATTATTATTATAAAGGCAAGACAAGGTAATGTGGCGAGATGGAGGTGGTCGTGACAAAAGTGTTAAGTTCTAAAACAGTGACTGGATCTGAGCACATGAATGGTTGATGCTATTCACAGAGGGAGAGAGCAGGTCATTCCAGTGAACTTCCCCTCTGTTAACTTGGCTCAAGAAGCACCTACAATTTCCAACACTCACAGCTTTGACACCTGCTACTGTGATGTCATGTTATCATGACAACCTGCCATACTCTATATAGCAGCAATACTCCAGAGGCCATTCTTTTGTCTGGAAATGGATGTAAAAACGATGCAACTGCATCGGTTATTGGCAGCAGCAGCAAAGTGCCCATAATGGCAGTACTCGAGAGAATTTGGATTTGTTCAGTGGTTTCTGTGGCTTTTAACAGAGGCACTGAGACAGTGTTACGCTGCATACCGAAGGTCTTCATATAGCAGAAAACTAAAGGAGAGATGAAGAAGTGCTGATTTATTGTTTGGATTGACCTTTTTTTTGAGAGAGAGTTGGCAAAACTGTATAACATACAGTACTTTAATCACACCTTTATGCTCACACCTACATATTTGAATTTTCAAAACATAAAATATCTCTTTTGAATACACATTTATAAGATTATTACTATTCTCTCTCAGCTGCTGTTGCTGAACCTGTCACCAGTGAGGTGACCACCCCGCCGACCAGCCCCGGCTACTTTGTCCGCTTGGGGAAACTCTCCGCCAAAGTACAGGAGCGAGCCCTAGAGCAGTCCCTGGTCCGTGCACGGCATGCCAGGGACGCCACCTATGCTACAGTGGCTCAGATGACCAGTACTCTGGACCTGCTAGAGAGTGCCCGTACCAGCCTGGGTACCGCCAGTAACCAGATAGGAGGAGCCTCAGAGCAGCTGATGCAACGCTGGACAGAGTGGAAGCAGAAGCAGGCTGGAGCTAGACAGACTGAGTCAGAGCCAGATGGGACCAGCGATGAGGCTGAGGTCAGAGCTGAAGCATTTGGGAATTGAGTTAATGGTTTCTAACAAGATTATTGTTGCATTTGACAGCATTTACAGTGTATATTCTGTACATATATATAGCATGTATTCTCCAAAGTGACTTGGAATACCCAATTAAAGAAATCTAAGAGTGTGACAGGGATGAGAACAAAACAAGAGTCTTGAAATTCAACAATAAATCAGACTTGCATTTTAGAGGCTGACATTGTAGTGTTATGCTCCCACAGATTCATGTGGAGTAGGAGTGATATTACACTGTGTCATGAGAATTGGGAAAGGAAATGGAATTTGGAGGAACAGATATGTTATATCTATATAATCCTCTGCTGATAGCTATAAGTTCTCTTTATTTTTATTCCCACTTCCTGTTAACAGCAGCTGGAATGGAGGGTCCTCTCCATGGTGCATGGTCTGAGCGCCCAGCTGAGATCAGCATGCTCCAACGTGGTGTCAAGTGCCCAAGGTCTGCCAGGTGCAGTCCAGGACCAGCTTACCAGCGCAAGGCAATCAGCTGAAGAACTGCATTCCTCTCTGGGGAACACCAGCACCATCACACCCCTCCTTCTGGAGCGGAGCCGCCACCACCTGACCCAAGTACTAATTGCACCACGTTGTCTTTACCGCAGCGTTTTGTTTTGCTGCATCAGCTGAGCTAAATATAGTTTAGCGCTTGAAGTTTTAATTTCTGTTTTCAATGCCATCACTTCTCACAGTTAGTCCTTCCATTACCTTTATATGAGTGCTTGAATAATACCCACGGAGCCATACTTTACATAAACAAACATCCATTCTCAAGGGTGTGTGCTCATTCATATGCATTAATGAAACTAGAACAGTCAAGCTTAGTAATGTACACATGTAACCTCAGTATTTCCTGCCCACAATAGGTTTAGCATATTTTCTAAGGTGAAGTATTTGTTTATATCGTGGTTAAGTAATTTCGTTGAAACTGATACTAGTATGTGCTTGTTCCCAGGTTCAGCAGTCTCTGGATGGTGTCATGGATTATCTGCTTAACAACACACCACTTAACTGGCTGGTGGGACCTTTCGCCCCTCAGATCACTGAGAAGGCAGAGGATGATGTGGCAATGGAGCAGAGCGGACCACACAAATAGACTTTGTTGTGTTTCTCCATGAGTTAATCAATGTGGTGACAGAAGACTGTTTACTGTAGACGGACCATTTCAAAAAAACACATAACTGCTTGCTTTAATGAAAGAGGCCTGAAATTCATGTAGTCATGTTTTCTTCATTATGTACTCAGCTTTTATTACCTAATAACACTACATTTGTGATGTAGAAGTTAATCATAAGTCAGTTAAACATGACTGAACGCTCTGACCTGTGGCCAAAAAGAATTTACCCATTTGTGCACTTTATTATTTATCCCAAAAGATAAAAGTATTTTTACATGTGTTGAAGATTACTCTCTGTATGTGCCCTGCCCATACTGGTGTTTGAAAAACTTGTGTTAGTGCCTTAAAAGAACTGAAAGCATTCCCAGAGTTAAGCCAAATTTATGCTGCCTGTCAACACCGAGACCATTTCAAGACTCTAAATTCCCTTTGTGAGAGTAGAGCAGAGATGAGCATGCAACTTTAATGAAATTTAAAGCCCATAATGCCTTCATGTGTTTTTAGATATGCAGTTTTAATTTCAGTGTTTTAAACCCTGATGGGTTTATGGAAAGCAGCTAATTAAGAGCCAATAACCTGACATGTGAATAAAATTTGACACAGCACAGTGTTGATGTCTCGCTTGATATACTTTAATAAAAGTGTTATTTGTGAGTTTTGTGTTGTTTGTGTGTTTTTGTTGGGGTGGTGGACTTTGCTATGTTGGTCCGACTGACTGAAGGCTGAATCGATGCTGAGGATGACGTCATGGTCGTTGTTTCGAATGTCGGGAGCTAGCGCTGGGTAGGAGGCCGCGCTCTCTGCTGGGGACACAACTTGTACAAATCTGAAGCCCAAGGTCGTCGACAGCCCCCGGTACCGTGAATATCAGGTACTGTCTTCATCCTAGACCGCTATGAGACACCCCCGCTGCGTGTAACCGATTTTAAAACCAGCTAGGACGCTGTCGGGTAGTGCTCTGTTTTTGGGCTGGCTGATTATGCTAGCAGCTGAGCTAATGTTAGCCTGCTAACACTAGCGTTTATTCGATTTAAAACACACGATTTGTTTACAGCCTGTCGCTAAGGACGCTGTACTTTTTGATTTTCTTGGTTTTCGTCACAGCAGAAGGCTACTGAGCGAGTTTTGTTCTTCTCCTTGCGCTGGTATCCAGTGTCAAACAGACAAAACATCCAGCGAGGCTGTTTGCTAATGTTACAGTGTTTGCTTTGAGCTATGCAAGCATAGGACGCCAATTGTTTTCTGCTGCGGACAAACTCAAACTGGGGACAGTCAGCTGTAAGTTCTTTAGCCGGACTGTGGCAACGTAGCGTTAACGTTTGCTAGGTCATTGATTAATTTAAAGGTTTCGTGTAAGTTTTCGGGGTGGTTTTGTGGAGACATGTCGTTAGCTTTTGTTTCTTTTTTGTTAACTTTGTCCTGACCAAAACATCTTGCTGTGCGGCGCAAGAAAGCATCAACCGGCTGAGCTAGCTTGTGTTTTCGCAGACTGTGACTTGTCTTCTACAGCAGCACCTTTTTCTACCTTTTGTTTTAATGATGTGTACAGCTCTCCACTTAGTTTTTATGACTATAACAGAGCCCACTACTTTGAAAACTCCTAGCGCATTGCCCTGATGCTGCAGGAGGGTCATTTCATTATTAAGGGATCATTTTATTTTGAATTTATTTGCTGCCATATTTGCCATTAATGTCTCAGGTTGATTTTGTCTTTTACATGAATTTGTAAATATTATTTAGACTCAATTATTAGTTAAGTGTGACAAAGTTCACCTCTGCTTCAGTGGCAGAATTGGACTTTTTCACTCCATTGTTGGTGTTGGACTTAATTTTGGTTAATGAAGGTGTGAAGCTGTTTGACAAACCTTCATTGCAGCTACAATTAGGAGGTCATCGCCCCCTTAGCTCCAAAGTAATCACATTTTCCCCCAACTCCACTCTCATGCTCCAGTGCCAGTCTCCAAACTCTTTTAGCTAATAATATGAATAGTCATGTCATCAAATAGGGACTGCTAATCATTTTTGACTAACTTCTGCAACCCCATTTTCAGGAATATCCTCTCCCATCCCCCTTACCCCCTCTGTCAGAGCATGGCTCAGGAGACCAATCAGACGCAGGTGCCAATGCTTTGCACTATGGGATGCGGTTTCTATGGTAACCCCCGCACCAACGGCATGTGCTCGGTCTGCTACAAGGAACACCTGCAGAGACAACAGGGAGGGGGGCGATCCAGCCCCCCGGGAGAGAAAGGTAGGAAGATGGGAGAGACATGACCTATAAAAACCATGGGGGGAGCTGGATACGGGTCTGTTAGGTAGGAAAGGTAGGAACTTGAAACAGGGGGTCATTCAAAAACTGTTCAGTCATGGAGGGGGGGTGCTTGAATTTGCTAAAAGGGATTGGAGAACAGAGGTAGCAGTAGCTGCCTACACTGTGGCATCAGAAAGCAAGAGAGTGACATCTCCATCTGTTGTTTCACATTAATTCAAAACACATCTGATCATGTTAGACAAACACGGGCAATAATGAGACACTTAGAAACTGGAAAATGGAAAGTCATCCATGTTCAGGGCCAAAGACAACAGGTACAGTGTTGTTCGTGCTATCAGGCTGTTCTGTCCCCACACAGCTGCTACATCACCAGCAGGATCGCCGGGGTCCGCTGGTGTGACCGTGGAAAGTGCGACCTCAGAGCCCAGTACAGAGGTGGCAGGGACCCCACCTGAGGAACAAACAACCAGGTATGTTCGCTGACAGATGGGGAATGTGCTCTGCTCCATATTGTTCCAAAGAGTCCTCAAACAATAATCATAAAACCGTGAAAGTTTAAATGCCATTCATCAAGTGAAATTATACACACAATATAAAATCAAGGCCATTGTGTCTGTCATTCTGTTATGCATTTGATTATATTGTTAAAAAGCCTGTTTGACTAAATAATGAGCGGATTGGTTCGTCACTAGCTCCAGCACATTGTGTTCTAATGTGTTCTCATTAGCCCCTTTAAATAATACAAGTACAACAGCTTGCCTCCGCAGAAATGAGGGATGGTGAGCTCCTATATGTATATTAATGTTTAACATTCAAAATACAATGTTCTGTGATGACAGACATCTTCAGCTCCATTTTACAGAGAAGCAGTAGGAGGGCTGTAATCTGACATATTTATAGGCATTAGATTACCTGTCAGCCAAGGCGCAATGCAAGGTCAGAACTGACTGTGGTACTGCATATTTTAAAGCATTTATAGTAGGGCTGCACCCAGCTCAGAATTATGTCAGTCGAGTCAGATTTGGCCATTAAATATGAATATTCAACGATTGGTGGTGGTGTTTTTTTTCCCCCTGTAAAGTTTTAAAGTTTAAACGGGGCTCAGCGGGATGTTTAGTCTGACAGCCGCATTCATGTAATAGAGTAAACAAGCTAACAGCGCTAATGGCGCATCAGAAGTGTGCAACAAAATTTATTTGCGACACCAGATATCAAACAAAAGCCAGAGACCGAGTCGTATTAGGTGTCTATAAATCCAAGCAAAAGAGAGAAGGTAGCCTCATGGTGCAAAGTTTCTCCTCCTCTGTGCTGCTGCATCACGTCCTCATCTGTCTGTACCAAAGAGCGGCATGAAAGTGAAAAATCTGGGGACCAAAACGCCCCCAGAAGTACACAGCACAGCAGGGGTTTGTGACTGATGATTTGAATCTCCAACCTTCAAGGGCCAGCTCTAATTTATAGGTTGCATCAATTAGTTTGTGATGTCACTGTCACTTAGAGGCTTCTCTGGACTCATACTGTCTACGTTTCTTGGTGACTCAGTATCCCTGCTTTGCATTTTTGTTTAGTCTACTCTGCACACATTAACATTAAACCAACAGAGATCATGTGAGGTAGACAGTTTTTTTTTGTTTTTTTTTGTAAACAAAATTACATGTTCTTTGTCTTTAATATTAAACACATGATTCTTGTCTGCAAGCAAGTTTTGCTACACCTACATTTGCTTATCTAAAGTGACTGTTGTTACGTATTTATTTATTGTCAGGGGCAAGTTATTTGGTAGTACTAACCAGTGCTTTCTTTGTGTTGTTTGTTTTGCCATTTTCACAACGTCTGCTCATATTTTTAGAGGGTTTTAGGTATAAGCACATTTTTTCTAATGATTAAAAAAGGTTGAATGAACCGTATCATGGAGCTCTCTTGTTTAAAGTTGACATGGAAAGAAAGAGCTGAGGAGTAATGTTCTGTGTTTTAAAGACTTGCTCGAGGGTCTATTCTTAAAACTGCTGCATAATGTTGAATAATTGTTGCAGGCCTTGTGCGTTTTCTGTAATTAAGCATTTTGTAAGGGGCTCTTGTTTGGTTTGCTTTAGTTATGCCAATAAATAATTCTTAGTGAATTCTGAAATATATTATGTGGGTGAGAGAAGTATTTGAGGATGCTGATATCTAGGAGTTTTATGAGGCTGTTTTGATTGTTAAAAAAGAAATGATTTTTATTTTGTTTGTGCAGGCCTTTGTTATAGATGTAATTATCATTTGATGGAAAGAATAGACTAGGATAGATCTTAGAAATAATCAGACAATTAGAGGATTTATTATTTGAGCAGTAACTGTACTGTATCATAATATAAGACTCATGTCTACAATGCAGATTACTCACATTATAATGAACCCAGTTATCAGATAAGTTATTCCAGTAATGGGTTTATTCCTCCCAGACTGTCTACAGAGAAGTCCAAACAGTCATTGTTCCCAGTGTGATGAAATTTTGGAGTCATGATCTGTCTGCATAGTTTTATCATGGACAATTGTGGCGTGTACTCTACGTATGCGCTGTCCCGGTTTTTGCATCCCCTGCCTGTTTGTAGCTGCTTGTTTCTTGTCAAGTTGATTGTAAAAGCTCTTCAAAGGCATTTGACAAAGTAGTTAACAGGCAGCGCGCTGAAAGAGATCCAAGAAAGTTATAGTCAATTAGCAAACAAATTGCTGGGGCCATGTATGCAGCCAAATAAAACAAGGGGAAAAAAAAGATTGAAAATGGCAAGATTGCTTCTGTGGTGGGAAAAGCCTGCTGTATTGTTTGTATTGTGTTCAGTCTTTTTTCACATAGATGACTCATAAGTCATTCTGGATGGTAACAAGAGCATCTAGATTGTCTGTAAAGTTAAAAAGGGAATCATTAAGGCTATGTACAGTCTTAATAAATTATACACCAGCCTTTTAGCCATACATTTATTACAAAATTAATATAATTTTAATTGGAACATAATGCTTGTATGGTCCAAAATGTATTCATTTGTGTTGTGTTTTCAGTCCCAGCTCCCCCAGCCCAGTAACTCAACAGATGACAGCTATGAGCATCTCCCAGGATTCGGGAGCTGTAGACTCTGATCGAGCGGAGGCTGAGGAGGGAGAAGAGGAGGGTACTTCCAACAGCTCAGGTAAACATCACAGAAACCGGTGGTCCTCTCCCAAATCAGTCCCCTACCCACCATCTACATAAAGTGAGTCACACTCATGGCTTTAGAGGGTTCTACTTATTAAGGGTATGAATAAACATGTAAATCGTGGGATGCACTTGCCAGTCTCTACCATGAACATCTTCAAAACAAAATACTCAGTATACTCTTTGGTGATGTTTTTAATTTTATCTGTACTCCATACTCTGTAATCTGTGTAATCCAGCCATGGGGTAAGAGTGTTAGGAAGTTTTTTTTATCATAACTAAAATGATATTTGATGATGAATTAACGATAAAACTTTGAGTTATGTGATGTTTCTTCATTTTCTAGCATCTGTGTTCTGCTAGTGGTTAATTAAGTTTCAAGTCAGCACCTGTGCAGAGGATGGTGGTGGAATAACAAATCAATATCTCTCAGTCATGCTACATTTCTAAATTTTTAATTCAGATTGACTCCTACTAGTAACCCTTTTTATTTTCATATCTTGTTGCATGTGTGATTTGGGTTGTTATTATTTAAGTATTTTACACCTTGATGTTTAATATGTGGTTATCCTAGTATAAAAGCATATATTTGAAAAAGTAATTAATTATTTTCTGACCATTGTGCTTGTTTGTGTGTGTTTTTTCTTCCATCAGAGCCAGTAGAGGAAGCAGCACAGGCTTTGTCTGATAGTGACCAAACTCCAGATAAAAACAAGAAAAAGAACCGCTGCTTTTCTTGCCGGAAGAAAGTGGGCCTTACTGGTAAGGAAGAGAACTTTGCACACACACATACATACTAAAAAGAGAGCTATTATTTACTGACATGGTTCGAATGGTTTCAAGAACCTGCTTTGCAAAAGGTTCCTGACAGAGTTTCAATTTCAGTAACAGACAAGGAGTTGGTAGTTTTTCTTAAATTGCACCTTCTGTATGTTACTGATACCTTATTGTACCCTCATATCTTTGCCTTATTGGTGCTAGGATGTCACAATAGCTAGATCATTTTTAAATTCATAGCACTGCCAGAAATCCCTGTGTGAACCTGAAGCAAGAATCGGCACATCCAAATGAAAATCTCGCATTCTGTCTATGCATCAACTTATTCTTTTATTTTGAAATAAGTCATAAACTAGTGCTTGAGTGCTTATTGAGATGAAATACCTGTAAGTCACTTATCCAAGATCAACTCCCAGTCCATGGTTTGTGTAATGTTGTTTCTCTCCACAACCAAGCCCTTGGTACAGAGAGCAACATACTGCAGGTTAGTGGTGCATTTCACAGTGTGCTGCTGGCCTCCACCTTTTTGCCAAACTGGATTACCTCAAAGTAGGCCTCAGTCGGCTTTTAATGTTGAATAGTAATATTTGTATTTTAGGCCCTGGACCGAATTCGCCTGTATGCATGTGAAAATTGGCCTGAACACAGTCTGATAATTGTAGTCAAATTCTGGCTGAGTTGCAGACCTTTATTCATGTCCCATTTTTTACTTTCTGTTTGAGAGGCATTTTTTTTGTACAGTATGTTAAGTACTATAACATATGCCCAGTTTAAGAGCAAATATACTCAGACTGTGGTGTTGGGTCATTAAATGTGTAATGGTGTTTATAATAAAGCTTTTATGTTTGCTTCTCTTCACTGAAGGTTTTGACTGTCGCTGCGGCAACCTGTTCTGTGCCATTCACCGTTACTCTGACAAACACGACTGTCCCTACGATTACCGGAGCGCAGCTGCTGCCCGCATACGCAAGGAGAACCCCATCGTGGTGGCTGAGAAAATTCAGAAGTTATGAGGACTGAGTGCAAAAAAACAAAAGTCTCTCTGACTTTGTGAATTTGAACAATGGCGACTTGGATGAAAACACCTGATATCATGGCTTCATTTGTTCATGGTAGTGTAAGGCGGGCAGGGGTGGGGTGGTGAGGTTGCAGCCACTGTCCAGACGCTTCCCTTACTAGCATCTCCCTCTCTCTCCACTAGTGACTGCGGCTGAACCTGAGCGTTTTCTGTGCGTGTGAGTGTGTGTTTGTATGAGAGTGTGCACATTTGCTTGAGAGTCGGGGAGAGCGCCGTAGGGGCCTGGCGGACATTAGTGTTGCTGTGGGGAGGGGAGGCATTTGATTTTACCCCTTTTTGTTTCTCAACTTGGGGGATCGTGTGGGTTTATTTTTATACAATCCCTGTAAGGTAGTTGAAATGAGACAGGGGTAAGCTGTTGAGGAATGTGTCACAGCCTGGATCAAGACACAGAGGTCAATTAAGAAGGTCTAACAAGTTTTTAAGAAGAAAAAAAACCTAACTGGGAGATTTCATGTATCAGCAAGACCTTTTAAGGGCTTTGGAATATAATTTTTTCTCCCAGACTGAAAATGATGTCAACTTCTTGTCAAATTGGCATTTTCTTTTCCTCCCACCTCCTCTTTTCTCTCTGGGTCACCATACATTGAACTCCCAAGTCTCAGCATTTTCCAGAAACGTTTCTCTTTGATATATTGACTTATCATACTGATATTGGGTGCATGAACAGTTATTGGAGGGGGAAGGTCGGGGAGGGCAAGGGTAGGGGAAACTGAGAACCTTGACTTAACTGAGTGATTGAATTCTGTGTTTTTCTTTTTTTTTTTTTTTTTCTGTTTTAATGAGCGTATGACATCAGAAGATCTATATTAATATATTGTAGTTAGCTTGAATTGTGTGATTGCATTCTATTTATTTTTTATCGTTTGGTTGGTCTGTGCTGGAGGATTGGCAGCATGTGTCAGCAAATCATTAAGATTTGCACTTAACCTTTGCGATTATATTTAAGTAATTCCATCTTGATTATATAACCATTGAATAAAAAATACACAAGCTCTGACATGATGGAGTAGAGTCCAGTTACGCAGTTACAATTACAAATGTGCAGTAAAACGTCCATAGTTTTGGATTTGGAAACAAAGCACAACAAAGTGTGTCAACTGCAGAGCACAAAATAATGTGCCACACCTACTCAGTTTTGTTCAGCATCTGGGTCATTTGCAGTTTATATTTGATCTGTAAAGCATTCTCGCCGAAGAAATTGCCTTCTCGTTCGACTGATGAGACGTTCTGTTTTAGTGAAGCGGCGTGTTCTCCTTGAATGCCCTTTTCTGTTCTAATGGAGTCAGAGTGGAGCTCCATGTTTCTCTAACCACCAGCAGACCACTGACACATGCTGAATGAAAACTGACCCAGGTCGCAGTGACTCTACACTTTGACACACCTTCTGCTCAGCTAGAGTAAAGATTGTCGCAATGCTACGGAGTTGCGCGCTGTGCTTTTACAATGTGCTCAGATTCAGACGAGTCCTTACTATGAAGACCGCCTCTAGCTAGCTTCTTCTAGGAAGATCAAACTTTACATGCATGTGTGCAGTCAAACATATGAGTTACTGTTTTGTAACCGGCTGCACAGTTTGAAACGAAGCTGGAATGTTTAAAAAGCCACACAGCAGTAGCACAATGCATGGCTGGAACCCTGAGGTTCAAGTTAACAGGACTCCACAGTTTCTTTTCCAAATGTAAATATCATATGGCTCCTATTCATATAGTATAATCTTAATGTAGATTTTTGCCAGGTAATAAATGCGGGGGACTAAGGTGAAGAGTAGTACTATGTGTATAAAAGTGCTTTTCATAAGTATCCAAAAAAGAGTGCCACAAATGGCACTGATCTTTTTTCCCATCTTGTCCCTGTTTTTATTTCAAAGTTAAGTACCAACATCATCTGCCCATGTAATGTCCAAAGTATGTTCATAAACTGGCTCTACCACGAGTATTACCTTCAGGCCATGTGGCGCCTACTCTACAATACTAGTCAGATCGTTAACAAGCCCCTTAAGCTTTATTAACCTCGCTGAATTACACGGTAGCCAAGTCCATGCTTTTATCCTGTTACTGAAGTTTATTCATAGCATAGCGATAACACCGAAAGTTAAAAAGGCCCCTTGTGAGATGCAGAGGGGCATTCAAGGTTTTATCCTCTCATTATCAAAAGCTTCCCTTGTAAATGTTGCTCCATCTTGATCATTAAATATTTATGAAAGAGCTGTAGAAAAGTTACAAGGAATTTGCAGAGCTTGTATTTTCAAAATAAGCCAACGCCGAATGTATTGGACAGGAATGACTCTCTCCCTTGTATGCACAGAATATTGTGTTGGGCCTGGCTGAGTTTAATTCTGGCTCCTTTTGATTGGAAAATTGGCCTTCATTATAATTCCTGTTTAAGTCCTAGTGTTGGTGATGGACGCGTTAATGGCTTTGTGACTCGGTGTGCCAACACCGAGACTATGTACCCAGGATAAGTTGGCCATCCAAAGCCCGTAACTGTGACTTAATTACCACTGGTGGAAACTTGAAATTCAGAGGGGGATTCTTGAATGACGATAAAGTACAAGGAGAATAATTGTCATATTCAGGGGGAAATTGTGGTTGAAGCAGCTTTGCTGTTTGATGTTCCCAAGGGTGTATCTTATATATTCAGAATATTCAAGCTTGCCTGCTGGGTTGATGACTATTACAAAATATTGTAACCTACAAAATGCTCTGTTTTCATTTACAGATTGAAAGTTCTATCAAAGAGAAGCTTCTTTGCTTGATTGTTCAGCTATGTAAAATGTTAGGATTTTGCAATTTACACTTGTTTTCTATTGACTGCTCATATCAACCCCCACCCTCTATTTTCTTAATAAACATGGGCAGTTTGAATGTAAACCACCATAATTCACATAATCAGCTCCAATGTCATTTATCAAACTACTTGGCCCTGATATTGACTATATTTTGGGTGGAGACCCACTTTTCTTTCATGTGATTTGGGACGGTTGGATCACTCAAGTTGTTTTGACTGTTTGTGACGAAGGCACCAGCAAATAGGGCAACCATACCTAAGTAATCTAGATATTATCAGTACATATACATTTTCTTCCTTCTGTTCTGTTGCTTCGATAGAGTTTTGATGTCTTCAATCCTGTCTTTAGCACAACCTTTCATAATGTCTTCATCGTGCAAGGGTTTTGATTGAGAATAATGATGAACCTGTCAGTTGAAGAGGAGTCTGGTTGAATTTCAGTTTCACTGCAGAAGTAAAGACAAATGACGATGACTTGATTCATTCTGTCTTTTCAAGATGAGCTTGAGGGACATCAAATGAAATCTACAATGTTCACAGAGCTGTAGTTCTTGTCCCTTGGCACTCCAGTCCCCCAGAAACACCACCAGATATCTTTTTATTTAGTTTTTCTTTAAAGATTTAGGATTGTATGATGTGTAAGAGTAAGTATAAAACAATAAATTCACAAAGTTTATTTTAAATTACACTTGTCTTTTGTATTTATTTGTTTTAATGTTGTAAAAGTTTTCTGTAAAATGAACTGATTTATTGTCATTACAGTTCTGTAATAATTTAGTGGTGTATAGTTACAGGCATTCATGACTTCTTTGCTGCTCCAGTACATTGCACATGCTGTGGCCCCACTGCTTTGTACATGTACATTGTTTTCAAATACAAAGCAAAACACTATAGGCGCAAATGGTACCATCACAATAGCAACTAATGTTCAGCTGTGATGCTTGCTGTAAGAGGCGTTGCCACGAGGGGCACTTAACTGTACAGAATCTAGCACTTATTCTGCTTTAAACATAAAACAGAACTAGGTCACTATGATTTCTCAACACTACAAGATCAGGAAAACAACAGAGGAATTTGCCCAGTGGCATATCTTTTAACCCAAAACATGCCAATAACCAATCCTCACATTTCACCACACAAGACCTGGGAAGTGATTACATGTGGTGTGCAAGTGTGGGGGAAAATAAAACAATGCATCCATTGATGGTGACCTTTGGAAACTCACCAAGCAAGAATCATTGTAACAGAAACAGGTGCTTTACACCTCTGTATACCCATGGTCCACCCACTGTCCATGGGTTTGTGTCCCAGTGTTGTTGAATTTCTAAATGCTGTGAGAGCATCACAAATTAAATTTGTAACTGGGTTGAGGCAGACATTTCAGAGATATCTAAAAAATCTGCATGAATAAAACACACTATGACAGGATCTGGAAAGATGATGATAAGGTGCAGCAACTAACATTTTGACATAAAGTACATCTTCGTCTTATCAGAGTTAAGTACAGTCTGCCTCTTTTCTGTCTGCTTAGGCAGCGTTTGAGCTTTGAGCTAGCGATGTGTGGAACTAAAAGCGGCAGTCCCCCCTCACCCACACACACACACAAACCAACCAATAAAAATGCATTCAGTCAGTAGAGCTTGATCAAATGTAATAATTTGTTGAAAAAGATAATTAACACAATGCACACACAGGCTTCTGACCCTGATGTCATACAGTATAAAAGAGGCCCCACTCAGGGTTTTTGTAGTGCAGTGGTGATGCACTGTATAGTACCTTATGGGAGGTTTACAGGGGGGTTACAGTTGTCAGTGCAAAATATGCCATTATCAGCAGCCAGTAGGGGCTGATTTACTCAATTTTTGGGCAGGAGGCCTCAACATTGTCCTGGTTTGTCTCTCTTGATGGTCTGCCTCTGACTAAACCCATCTGCATGGCTGGATTCTGCAAGAGAAAGTGACAAGAAATGTCTGTTGTAATTTGGGTGACCCAACCCTTTAACCTGAAAAGAGGTCTTATCTGCCAGAATAACTGAAAAACACCTGTGTGTGTGGATGTGCAGGACCTGTAACAAGGTGGTCTATTATTTCTAGAGGCCATGGGTGGGGTGCAGAGTAAATGCGTTGAAAGGCTGACATTTGCAGTTCTCTGTAATAGGCGGTAAAGGTTGTTCTTGTGCCAACAAAGCTTCTTGCTCGGTAACTCTCAGGGAAACTCCTCCGTGTGTGTGTGTGACAGTGTGTGTGCGTGTGTGGGTGTTTTGGATGGGTGAGGGGCCAGTCATGCATTCCCGTCGAGTATTACTTTATCACAGTTGCCCACGGACACATACATAATGACACATCCTGTTCGTTTTTAAAAACTATAGTAAATTAATTATAATAAACTTCCTCCAACTTTAATTATTCTATTCCCCAATATTAAGTAATGCTGGTGATGACTCATAAGCATTCCAGTCACAATAGATAATGCGCTATTATTATTTTTTCTTCAAAATTGAAAATGAACAATTAAGTTCAAATATGTCATCTTTTACAACGTCGTCATCTTCCCTGATAACAAGTTTCCCTGAATTGTCCAATGGAAACTCGTGACGTCACATCCTGTCAGCTGTCGCTTCCGGATGCGGTGAAACGGGCAGAGAAGAAGGAAAACACCGCACGTACATGGATTAATTTAAATGACAAGACGCCATCCATAAATTCAGCGGAGGACGACGGCACCGTCCAGAATGGATTCGTGGAGACAAACACACACGTAGGAAACCGCGAAGTGACGGTGTTTCAGGTTGGATGTCCGCGAATGAGCGTTTTGTTTTCACTGACTAGTCGTGTTTGTGTCTTCTTGCTAGCTTAAGCCAGCGTAGCGTTAGCTGGTACGCGCAGACAAACAGCTTCTCCCTCCGGTAAAATACCACTTGTCGCTGTTCTTGATATATCACTCATACACACAGGAGGAAGCCCTGCTGTGTGTGTTTGATTGTAATTTAAGAAACGTTCATAATTTGTTTCGGTCACTTTGCAGGTCAAGGCTGCATTGGAAACGTCCTTACTGTCAAAAACAAGTACAAAGTTGTCGTCCTAAAATATCCAGGGCACGTTTGGGAAACCACACACTGTATCTGGAGTGACTCGTCAGCATCGCAACAAGTGGACACAATGGATGTGATCTGGACTTTAGTCTTCACAGAAACAACACAGCAGATACTTTGTAAATAACACTTTCCTGTCAGCCGGCAGGCTCCACTACTTTTTCCTCCATCCGCTGACAGGACACTTTACAAACAGTATCCTGTGTTTGAATTTGACTGAAGTGGAGGAAGACTTCCTTGTTTTATCTTTGTGTCTACACAACTTATTTTGGACTTAGCTTAGCATAAGCTCTTCAGCTCAACAGGTAGGTCTACTGATGATGCCCTGTAATGTATGTTTGGAGTGCTGCATGTAATAATTATGTTCATAATTGGCTTATATTTTAATTATTAACTCACAAATATGATTAAGTAATGAGTTATGATCAGTATGATTCACCAGAGCCTCACATAAAGACATAAACTTGTTTCTACACAACTTATTTTGGACTCAAATTTAGATTAAGCTCCTCAGCTCAACAGGTAGGTCTAATGTAGTTGTATGTTTGGAGTGCTACATGCAAAAATTGTCCTCATAATTAGCTTATATTTTGATTATTAGCTCAAAAACATGTTAAAGTAATGAGTTATGATCATTATGGTTTATCGGAGCCTCCTATAAAGCCATAAAAACTGCCTATTTAGCTTAAACAGCATCCCCAAACTACTCACTTTTATAGCCGAAACAGTTTATTAGTTTATTGACAGAAAAGAACAATAACTGTTTTGATAATCTATCACAGGTTTAAGTCACTTTTCCAAGCAAAAATTCAAAACATTCATTGGGTTAAGCCTTTTAATTGTGAGTGTTTGCTGCTTATTTTTGTCTGATGTGACAGTTAAACAACAATAGTTTAAAAGCTGAATCTTAGATTGTTTTTCGAACACAAAAGCAATCTTAACAGGCACATATTTCACAATATTAATTAATTAATAATGAAAATAAAATGCAGATTTATCAAAAAAAAAAAAGAAATGGTGAGTTGCGGCGTTATTCATTTTATATTGGCAAGAAAAAGGAGACACTCCCCACATGTGTGAATGTTTAACAAGCAAATATTACCAGATAAATCCTGTAAGTGATTAATAGATTATCAAGATAAAGCCAAAGTACGTGACATGTTTTGTATCTAATGGCTTGTAATCTTTAGATGTTATAGACTAGCTGTTGTCGAGGCATTGTCATCATGATTGTTGCCACTCTTTGACTGAACGCCATTACACTGTAATAAGTATCTGATTGTGTTAACAGTGGGATGATGTGGACTCATTAGCACAGTGATCCTCTTGTCTTCCTCCTGCACAGTGAAGGATGAATGGCCTCTCTCTCAGCGAGCTCTGCTGCCTGTTCTGCTGCCCGCCGTGCCCCAGCCGCATCGCAGCCAAGCTCGCCTTCCTGCCCCCCGAGCCCACGTATACCTTTCTTCCGGACCCAGAGGCAGGCCCTGTTGCACCAGGGGCAACAGGGACATCCAGCCTGCGGGCACGGAGCGGTGCATCAGTTGCTGGAAGCGGAGGAGCCGGGGCTGTGGAGGGGAGATGGAAGCTCCACCTGACGGAGCGAGCAGAGTTCCAGTACTCGCAGAGAGAGCTGGACACGACAGAGGTTTTCCTCACTCGATCCAGCCGAGGGAACAGAGTCGGTTGCATGTACATTCGCTGTGTTCCCAATGCCAGGTAGGTCATTTGAAAGGTTTACCTACCTTTTGAGTCAGTGTGGTAACAGTTCTAACTGACTGATTGTTTGTGTTGTAGAGTCCACAACTTTCTTGACCTTACTTACTGATATTTTAAAGGTGTGTCACTTCCTCAGAAGTGTTTCCACAACCTCCTTACTTGTCAGTCCTTTTCCCCTCACATCCAGGTCTGCTTCCTTTACTTGTTTCCCTGTTGACTCAGCTGACTCAAAGATTGTCTCTTCCTGCTATTTCATGGATCACTGCCATTTACTTAAACATTTCTTCTAGTCTCCAAAACCACTCTATTTTCCATTCTCATTTGCTCTGTCGGTTTGTAGGAACTTGAATGTTCAGTTTCACCCAGGCTTGGCAATTCCGCTTTATGATAATGATCATAAAAAAGTGTCACGCTCAGTTTTAAGATATCACTTTTCAGTGAGTCACAGACTCAACATTTTCAGCTATCTGGCTTTCTTTCCCATAGCTTTGCGTCACTGAATTTATTGGCAGTGATTGGTTTTATGAGAAGTGATCATATCATTTCGCAGCAGAAGTTTTATTTTATGTCCAGAGATGTAAAATTATTTATCAGTTTTATGCCCATCCTGCTGTACTGTGTGCAGCTGCTGATTAATTTACCAAATCAATTAAAAAGACATGGACGGGCTTGTGTTACAGTCTGTGTGTCTTGTATTAATGTCTATCTAGTATTACACAAGAATGAATCCAAACTAGACCTGATATGGCAGAGTCATTGTTATGCCACATTCTGAGTGGAAAGGCCTTGAGCGAAGCCACGGGCCATATGGGTTCATAAACAAAACCACCGAGGGAGGATTTCAAAACAAGTCAGTGTGTAGAAAAAGTATCAGATTTCTCACAAGAGCGCAACATGCATTCATGAATAAAAGGCAAGGGCTAGAATACCAAGCTTTTATAGTGGATACCCTGCTTCTCAGGTTGTGCAAAATGTCTAGAAGTAAGAGTCACTTGACAAGAGCAGTAAACCAATCCTCCATCATGCAGCACTTTTAGACAAAGACGCGTTGGCTCGGAGTCCAAGTGACCTTGCTGTGTTTATTCTAACAACAGGTTGCTTATGGTTTGATTCAGTGTAGAGTTACCGGGTTGGAGTTGTGGAGAACTGTGATCAACTGGATTGTGTTGTGTCGGTTTTAATGTTACTGTTAATCCTTCATCTGACTTTTTCTGCCTCAAATGAAGTCCAGCAGAATTTCAAGTGTCTGTACAGTGTCTTGTTTTATTTACTAGTGATGTGTTCTAGTCATCTAGATCCTGTAAAAAGGACCACTTTTTAAAAAAAAAAAAAATAAAGGGTATTTCTCAGGGAACAATAACAACCACAATATAACTGATAATTCCCTATAGTTGGCTGTATTTTCAGCTATAACTTAAGTACTTGTCTTAGATTGTTGGCCCGTCTACTAACCTGTCTTTTCTATGTGTATCCTTTCAGATTTACAGTGCTGTTCTCCCACGGTAACGCAGTCGACCTTGGCCAGATGAGCAGTTTCTACATCGGCCTCGGCACTCGCATCAACTGCAACATCTTCTCCTACGACTACTCAGGCTACGGTGTCAGCACCGGCAAGCCCTCTGAGAAAAACCTCTACGCAGACATAGACGCTGCCTGGCACGCCCTGCGCACACGGTATGTTATGATATAATTGGCCCACATGTGTCCTTCAAGGGATGATTAATTATATATACATTTTCAGTTTGTTTCAATTAGGAGCAAATTAATCTACGGCTGCTGTGCATAGCACCAAAAACAAGCAGAAAGGTGTGAAAAATGGCGATGGGCAGAAGAGGTTAGATTAGAGATAAAGATGTGGAGCAGGGGTGAATCAAGGTGGCAGAGGTTGTGATTAGGACAGAGCTGGGATGAAGGGAGTAGAGCCGAGTGTGGACAGATGCCGTGGGAATAAAAAAGAATGAGATGAATGGATGAAGGGTGGGAAGGCTGGGGGGGTGAGATGTCTCTCAAGGACGATGTGAAGTGATAAAGTGTCTCATTAGCGAAAGCAGAGCTGCCTTAATGTGGCTGTAGCCCCAGGAAGGCATGACACCGCCGAGCATTGACTAAGGGTTGGTTGAGGTGAATTTACATTTGGGTGTAGCTGTCACTTCTCTCTATGACATTTTAGCATATTTGTTCAGAACATTCTGACTCATTGGCGTGTTCTCAGTACTCTATTTCTAAAGTTAAACCAACTGCTATGAAATTAATTTTCTTCTTCTAGTAGCAATCCTAGAGGAGTCAATGAAAAACAATACATATTTCTGTTTTGTGATTCTGCTACTGTCACTGCTGTACACGTTATGTTACATGTCACAACTTCCATTAA
Source organism: Epinephelus moara (assembly GCF_006386435.1). Lineage (NCBI taxonomy): Eukaryota > Metazoa > Chordata > Actinopteri > Perciformes > Serranidae > Epinephelus > Epinephelus moara. Next base: position 14,309,977 of record NC_065515.1, on the reverse strand, counting down.
CCTGCATTATAATGGTTTCTGTGAATCTTTGGTTTTAACCAGGTATGGCATCAGCCCGGAGAATATTATCCTGTATGGACAGAGCATTGGTACAGTGCCCACTGTAGACCTGGCGTCACGGTATGAGTGTGCTGCCGTCGTTCTCCACTCGCCTCTAACATCAGGCATGAGAGTGGCCTTTCCCGACACAAAGAAAACGTATTGCTTTGACGCTTTCCCCAAGTAAGTGTCTGCTGAATGTTTGTATCTTTTCTTGCTCTTTGTCCGCAGCAAACATCAAATGTTTGGCACTCAAATTAAAATTACATTAGTAACATTTCTGTTTTTTAGTGCACAGTATGATTAAGTTGACACATTTGATTATATGGCATTAAATGTATGATTGGCTGTATGGATAAAATGTTTGTCAGAGAAATCTTTGGACAACAGCAAAGTCTTTGTACTCCCCCTCGGTCTCCCTCTCTGTCACATAAAATCCTTAAATAAGGTGTTCATGTAAACATGATACACACACATAGAGTACACAACTATTTTTCTGTCAGTTGGCATTTCCACATAATTACAGATCTGCCAATAGAAAAGCATAATTGCCACTTAGACTTGTGAAAATGTGTCTTATCCAAGACAAACATCTGCGCCGACAGAACAGCTACTGTGCTTCGGGGTTGCATTTTAGTGCTGTAATTTCAGTTATAGTGTTTTCCTCAGTGAGTGTGTGGATATCTTTTTCATTTTATTTTCATAGATGTGACTGGGTGTCGACCAAAACCTCTTTCACTTTAGTCTCAAAGTGACGTTGCTTGAGTGAAACTTAGTTTATCTTTAACTTTTAATGACAGCGTAGGACTTGCAGGCTATTACACTCAGGTAATAAAGTCTTATCTAATGTCTTTTGAATATAATTGACAGTAAATGGCAGCTTGTGGTGCTTATTTGTGCAATGATCTTTAAAAACAGGAACATTTTGGTATGAATAAGCAATTAAATTAAAGTCCTTTAACCCTAAGTAGGTGGATGTGAAATCAGTACTTTTTGGTGCTGTACTTGTCAGTTGTTCTTTGATCGCTTCATGCTCAGTTACAACCTTCTCTGAAGAGATTTGGTGCCCCACATTTGTGTGCGATTTGTAATGTGGGTGTTCACTGTAATGTGTTGTTACTGTGTTTTTATTTTTAAATCTTGGCCACTGAACAAATTCCCTTGGCGGGACAGTAACAGCACCGAGTAATGCTATCATTAGTGAGGCTCTATCCCTTCTGTTCTTGTTGTCAGTTTAGTTTTAGTGGCTGAGTGTGACGAAGGTCAATATCAGCCAACGCCAGCCTTAACGCAGAGTCTAGTCCCAGATGGTACAAGTGGGTGAGGAGGAGCAGAGGTGGAAGGAAACCAGGGGATGCCTTGCTGTGTGTGTAGTGAGCTGAGAAAGCCTCCAGTGTTTCGCTTGTTGTTCAAACTCAGAGTGGGCAGCTGGCATCCCTCCTTCCTCCATGCGTCTGTGGCTGTATCTTTCTCTGCTGTTTTCTATGTGAAAATATATCTATATTTTATGGGATGACTTGAATACAACTTTAAGATTTGACCATTGTGTGCTTATTATGTTGCAGAAGTACCGTAAAACTTCAGTTAAAAGCCCAGTCCCTTTTACCAGCCCAGTGTGGTGACACATTTTGACAAATCTGGCTGCCAAGAAGTTCATGTTTTTTATAGAAATTCTTCGGATAATAACAGGTTGTTGGTGACCTCAATTTATGTGTCCATTCCTCAGATCAAAAGAATCAGAAGAGTTTTATATAGAAATTAATCCAAGTTGTGAGTATTGTTTTAAGGGGATAAAGTGGTGTTGTGTCGGTGTGCTGGGTGCCGTAATCCTCAAGTTCCGTAACTCACTTTCTCTCTAATGCCCTGTCTGTCGGAGCTAGATCAAATGAATGATTCATAATTGATATATTTACTGAAGCCTCATTTTTATGCAAGTTATATTCATATTGGTTTAAATAAACAATTTGATTGTATTTCCCATCTTTGCTGAGCAACAGTTTTGTGTGAAAGTAATTAAATACCTGTCCCATATAGACGCCTGTCCCAAATATAGGACTGTTTATTTCTAAGCAAATAATAGCCCACACAGCTAGCTCGCTGATCAAAGCACCATCTCCAATCTCTTGACCCACCTGTGGCACCGCAGCCATCAGTGTTGATAGGCTATCATTCACAACATGTAATCAGTCAGATAGTGTTGTGGGTTGGACATTGAGCAATATTAAAGTGATTACTACAGCAGACAGAGAGAGGCGGCTGCATCAGAGACAAAGAAGCACATTTGTCAGTGAGTTTAGTTTATCAGCCATTGAGGAAGAAATGCTGATTTAAATAACAATAATAATAATAATAATAATGAAAAAGGGTGAAACCAAATTATGTGCAAGTGAGAAAGCTGGTTGCACCAGTGCTACCAGTGTAAAATTTATTCTGGCGCCCTGAGGTCAGCACTGCTGTAACCTTGTATGAGAATGTGCACAAAGTATCTGCATCCAGGCAATAAGATATTTTGCAGGCAGGACTTCTACACATTGCACCGTACTGCAAAACAGAAATGATAACACTAAAATATCACCTTTGTTTCAAAGCAATAAATGTATTTTATAGCCTATAAAAATGTACTATAGCAGTCCAGGCAAAAATAAAGCTTCACCGATCCATTAAGATGTTTAATTTATAACACATTTTACTGACTTTTTTTAGACCAGCACACTGACCCACCACAATGTCACCTTTTTAACGACATGATCTACAGAGCGAGTGGTTTATGAGTCCAACTGTAGATCATTATTAACTGACCTGTGCGGTCTGCTTTCAGATCTTTTTATAGGGGTGGGGAACTAATATGGTAGTGAGTAAATCATCAATTTCTTTAAAATCTCACTTATTTTCTTTTCTCATTGTCCCCTTGTCCTCTTGTAGCATTGAGAAGGTGTCCAAAATCACGTCCCCAGTGCTCATCATCCACGGGACAGAGGACGAGGTCATTGACTTCTCCCACGGCCTGGCTCTGTTCGAGCGCTGCCCCAAGGCTGTGGAGCCTCTTTGGGTGGAGGGAGCGGGGCACAACGACATTGAGTTGTACAGCCAGTATCTGGAGCGCCTGCGCCGCTTCATAGGACAGGAGCTGGCAGTACAACACGCCTGACCGTCACCACCAGGATCCTCATCAATGTCGTCATTACCATTTTTCTGTGTCCAAGAGTCATCCAAACCATCCCTCAACGTCTGGGGGTGTCGTGCGTCACAAACTGAAGTGCTTCCTTTCCAGGGCACAGGATGTCTTTAATGGACCACGGTTTGATGCATCTTGGAGAAAAGTAACGTGTTCATAAGCATCAGAACGGCGTGAGTGTGAAAGACTTTGTCACAACCTGCGTTCTAGACTGTTGTTTTTGTAGCCGTTCACTTTAAGAGTACAGCTGCTGTGTGATGCGTGGCAGCAGATATATTCCTATACTGTGCAATAACATGGACAGTGTTCACAGGAAAGAAACTTTAAATAATGAAAAGAGATTTAACAGAACAACAAACTGATAACTAATCATGTAGATCCAGTACGTTGTGGTCCACATGGAGAATTCCCAGCAATTTTCCAGCCTACTCATAGAGTTTGTGTGTAACTTTCATTTTTGCTGTTGACCTAAATGAAATGGATGATGGTGAAGCACGGGAAACACTAAGAACACACTGTTAAAAGTGCTTGTGACTTGTGTTGGGGAATATTATGTTTTTTAATCACCTTCTAGAATAGCAAACAGATTTGTAACAGAGTTCCCTGTACAGTCTAATGCAATCCATTTTAAAGGGACACTTCACCCCAAAATCAAAACTACATATTTTTCCTTTTACCTGTGGCGCTGTTTTCAGTCTAGATTATTTTGGTGTGAGCTGCAGTGTTGGAGATATAGCGCCATCGAGTTCCATTATATTCAAGAGAAGGCAGACATCTCTACCGCTGATATCTCCAACACCCTGCAGCTCACACCAAAACTATCTAGACTGATAAATAGCGCTACATGTAAGAGGGAAAATATGTATTTTTGATTTGAGGATCAACTAACTATATTGTCGTTTCCCCGGGTTGGACTGCATTATACTGAACAGTGTTTCTAATATCCTAAAGCTTCATGTGTGTACTTGATACACACATGCACAGAGATGAATTTTGCGTCTTTGATTTTGTTTTTCACTGTACTGAACATTTTGCTCAGGTAACCCTCTTTTAGACATTAGGGTGGGTGTGTTCCACATTTGTTTGTTTTTTTGTTTGATATGCAGCCGGTTAAATCTCCTCAGATCCTTTGAGCAAAGATTTGTAGAATCGTGCTCATTGAGTGTGTGCGGTCTGTTGTTATCTTTAATTTAAAATAACAAAGCAAACTATGATCCCAAAACGGAGGTACAGACCAAACTGTGAGTTTGGGGAGCCGTTATTTCTTTCTATGATTTCTTCAGTCCTCTCTGCACGACATCTGTATCCCAGAGACGGAGAGGGACTGGCTGTGTTTAAGAAGTTCAAGAGGCCTCAGAAAAAAAAAAAATACCTCCAGCTCCTTCATTTAGTGGAATGTCTGAGAGTCTGCTCGTCCTGTCTACTTTGTTTTAGTCTTAGTTCATCTTGTTTATGTCTCACACCAGTAGGTCACAGCTGTCAGCGAAGTTCCTGTTTCCCCTCAGTGTCTGGAACAGAGAAGCAACACTAAAATTAAACAGGCCTCGGTTTTCTACCTCCAGCCTGTTTTCATCTCCTTAATGCTGTCTGGCAGCCATCTTGCTCTTATGCACACCATCTTGAGAAGGAAATGAAAATTTCACTTTGAAATCATGTATTTTATGAAAAGTGCAAGTTGATTTTCTCATTTTAATGGCTGATGACTAAAACTCATTTCCACTCTTACACAGAAAAGCACAGGAACAGATGTATTTTCACAATAAAATGCAGCACTATAGTTCTTTATATGTCGTAAAGCATTAACAAAATTAGCCAAGAGCACACTAAGAAGCTCTTCTGAGGGACTTGATTATTAGGAATCTGACAGGTCACCTACAGTATGTGGGCACATTTATTGTCCAACATGATGACAGTGCTACTCCACTCTTCTGTGCGACAGGTGAAACATAGAGAGCAAACAGGCTGCGTCCTCTCTGGATTACAGCCTCTACAAGAACTGCCTATAACATCTGTCTGTATGTCTACACATACACTTAATAGTTAAATATTTGTACTTATTTTAGGTGTAACGTCTTGTTAACACTATTAATTTTACACAGAATTCAGTATAAGAGTGGTACAGTAACTTTTCTAGCTGCCGGTGTGACTTTTGTAACAATTGAAAACTGTCTCAAACATGTTGTGTGTGTTCTTTCTGCGCTGATTATAAAGGGAAGTATCACTAATCAATACACAATGAATTGTCCCTTGTTGCTGCAGAGGCCATCTTGTCACAATATAAGAGTAACTGGTTCAAGATTATATTATCTGGCTGTCCTGTTCAAGGCATTTTATGTTGACTCATGAGGTAAATCGTAACCCTTTCCTTTTTACTGCCTACTTCGGATTCACTGCACTCCATCATGACAAAATCCCTTCGTTCTCTAAGTAATGGTCTGTTTTACAAGCAGACATGAGGCGCAGTCTGAAGTATTCATCTTAAAGGTGCAACACTCGCCAAGCCACAGAAGCCTGAAGTTAAAAAAAAAATTAGAATCTATGAAAGTTTTAAATCTATGGCTAAAAGTTTTGTGTGAGTTTATCTGAGTTGATTCACATGAACCTCAGACATCGAGTGCTGCACCTTTGAACTTCTTAGTTGAAAGCAGAGATTACAACTGTTGTCGCTTTTGAAGAGATGTCAGGATTTTCAGGTTTTCTCGTGTATGTATGAACCAAAGTGTAACTTTCTTTAGGGCTTTACCCAGTGTACCTGCTGCTTCTGTTGGTATCTTTGCAACCAAAGGCAAACATGTTCTTTTATTAGCTTTTTATTTATCTGTGTGGTTGGTCTGATCTTTTTTCCACTGTACAGTACATTTGGATACAAATTTAATGTGACCATTTGTCAGATTGCTAAATGATTATGTTTTATCATATCATCATATTTAGTTTCAAATAGGCAGCATCAGAGTTTGAACAGAATAAATTACCAAATTTAATTGTTAGCTTTTTTCCAGGCTGTTTGTAAGTTATAATTTGTGGAGGAGTACAACTAAGCAATACAGCAAAGCTGTGAGTTTGGATATTTGCTTTTTTTTTTAAGAGTGTGGGGGGATTAAAGGACAATGATGAAGCTTCAAACAGACAAATGAAAAGCTTTTGGCTGAAAAGAAAACTGTCTTTTATTCAAATGTTTGGATTTCTGGTGGAAGTCATTTGGGTATAATTTTTGTCATCGCACATTGTCATCCATTGTTTATCATTGTACTGACTCATTTTTAGTTTTTGAAGATTTTGTCTGTTTTTTCTTCCAAGAACTGAAGAGAATAAGAAGTTAATAAAACATAATCAGAAACTGATAATTAACACGAGTCCTTGGCTCTTTTAAAATGATAAATATTTCCTCCAGCCAGGTGTCGTTTTCCAGTAAAGACGGGCTCTTAGCTGCGAGAGAACAGCCTTTTCTTCAGACACCAGCATTAACGTGTGGCTCATTCAGTCCCTGATTTTCCACTCATGGCAGTCCTGGCACTCGCTGAATAATGACCTGCCTGTAGTGAAAGGCCTCACAGGGCTGCACGAGAACGATCCAAGAAAGGCTCGGGTGAATAATTGGCTGATGAGTAAATGAGTCTTTAATTGCCTGGTGTGTGTGTGTGGGTTTCCCCCCCCCCTCCTCTGTAGAGTTGTGTGTTGTGATGGGCTTGTTATCGTCTCTGCCAAAAAAGGGTTCAAATGATGTGTTTTAATTAAACCGGCACCAAAGGACTCAGGTCTGTCCCAGCCTCCCCTCACTGTCTGCCACCACGTTGACTTGTGGGGAAACGGGGACAGATGGATCGTAAGCTGCACTCAACCCCCCCCCGAACACACACACATACACACACTGACACACACTTGTGCCAGCTCGTTTTCAATGGACTACATAAACAATCTGGTGTCCCACTCAAATGCTCTTACGGATTAAAAGCAGCTGCAGCTCACATCCCCCTGCGTCAGGCAAAGTTAGTGCAGCCTGACCTACTGCATCAAACACCACCACCACCACCACCACCACCACCAGCACTACTCCTCCACACTCACATGCACTATGTGTCTCACACCGCTCTGAGCACAGAAACCCTTTCATGTTGTCATGTATCAAAGGATTGTGGATGTGCTGGGTCTCCACAGAAGAAGACTTAAAACAAGACTTGTGAATCAGAGAGCTTTGAAGCCTCTCTACTTGAGGATTGTAGTGTAGTGAACATTTAGACCATACTTTATAAAACTGAGAGATGGAGAAACATGTGCCATATCACTCAAACTTAATTTAAAGAGCACCTTTCAAAGAAATCAAAGCACCTCAGGAAATTAAACTATTAACTATTTAAAAATAGTAAAATGTTAAATAAGATAAAATAAGTGATCAACAATACAACTTTAACAGCAATAATAGAATAAGTATTAATAATAAAACGCTACATAAAAGCAAGATGAAAAAGATGGGTTTTTAAGTTTACGTTTTCAAAAAGCAGAAATGTCTTCATCTCCTCTCATGTCCTCTGGAAGCCTGTTCCAGCGGCTTGGAGCATAACAGCTGAAAGCAGCATAGCCAAATGTTTTTGTTCTGCTTTTTGGAACAGCTAAAAGAGAAGAGGGATCTGAGGGGCCTTCCCGCTTCATAAGCAGAACGTATTTCTGAGAGGTAGTCTGGTGCACGGCCATGTAGTGCTTTATGAAGAATATGAAGGGCCTGGACGAGGAAAAGAAACAGTCCTGTGGATGTGCAGTATTGCTGGGTGGATGTTGTCACTGTGTCAATGGAGGCATGAATTTCACAGGTTTTCGTGCCCTGATGACCTGACTGTGACGCAAGGCTGCAGATAAGCTGTAAAGACTGTGGTGCTTGCTCAGAAAAAGGGACATACTAAAATAAATAGTGAAGGTATGGACACAGGTATGTCAAACCTTTAATAAAATTTCTTTAAATGTATTGTTCTTGCACTTTATTTGAGTTAAAGCCGTTGCTGACAGTCATTTAAGCATATTTTACTTCATTGAACGTGTTTAATTGTAACAATCCACCTTATAATAGGTGTTATAATAGGTGTTTCTCTAAAGTACTCTTGGTTATGTCATTTAATTAAAAGTGTTTGATCATAATAATTCAGGGAAAGCTGTAAAATGACAGTGTTTCTCTGCAGAACCTTTAATGAAAATTTATGTCATTTTTTTCTTTTTGCACTTTGTTCGAATTATTCAGTTTAATTTAATTTTATTTTATTTTATATGATTTTATTTTATTTTTTTTATTTATTTTTTAACAGTGCAAAGTTTGGGGGTAAAACAAAGTAATTATTTTGCAAGTCTAAATTTATATTTTTTTTTAAAGTCTTTGCTCTTTACCAGATGTATTGTCGTTAATAAGATAAGAGATAAGATAAGATAATCCTTTATTCGCCCTGCAGTGGGGAACTTTGCAACTTTACAGCAGCAGCAGAGGGATGGTGCAAACAGGAAGCATCAGTAGAAACAAAACACAAAGCAATATATAAGTACGTATCAGTAAAAACAAACACACAGATTGGTGTAATAAGTAAACTGTGCACAAAAAAGAGCAATATAATAAGCAAACAGTATGAAAACACAAAGCAATATAAAAAGCGAGCAGCAAGAAGAAGCAAAATATAATAGAGAGACAGTGAATGGCTGATATCATGTCATTGAGTGATGGGAGTATAGGTATTGCACAGTTTAACATATACTGATAATGCACCTGAGCAATGATTGTAAGCAGTGAAAAATAAAAGCAAGATATAATAGATAGACACATACAAATATTGCACATTATGATTGATTGTTCACAGTTTTCATATGTGTGGTCTGCTGGGAGCAGTGTTGGTTATATGGTCTGACAGCAGCAGGAGGGAGGGACCTGCAGTATCTCTCCTTCAAACACTGCGGGTGAAGCAGCGTGTCACTGAAGGAGCTGCACAGTGCTGTCAGAGTGTCCTGCACGGGGTGGGACATGTTGTCCATAAGGGGTGCAAGCTTGGGTATCATTCTCCTTTCTCCCACTGCCTCCACCAGGGCGAGGGAGCATCCCAGGACGGAGCTGGCCTTCTAAATCAGTCCGTTGAGTGTCCTCCTGTCAGTTGTTGAGATGGTGCAATAGAAAGTCCTCAGGAGTACCCGCTGTACTTCAAAGGACCTGAGTCTCCTCAGTAGATAGAGTCAGCTGTCTTCTCTTCTCTTGTATCGTGCATAAGTGTTGTCCATCTAGTCAAATTTATTGTTCAAGTGAACACCCAGGTACTTGTAAGATTTCGCCATCTCAGTGTCAGTTCCCTGGATGTTCACAGGTTATGGGGAGAGAGTGTTTGCACTTGATAACACAATCATGAATAATTATACATTCTGATGAATCGTCGTGTACCATCTGTCCATACAGGTAAACTACCTCAGCCCTTGATCAGTTTCAGAATATTAAACAACACACTGAAGCATGGTACTTCTTATGTGAGCACATTTTTCCCTTTCTTACCTCATAACTTATCAACCCTCACTCACAAATTACACAATTTTTATTTTTTAAAAAATCAATGCTGAAATAATACAGCATTTCGCCATCCTTGTATATGCCATAACCATTAGTCCTGCACTGCATGTCTCGCCTGACTCTACATCTGTCTAGATTCAGCAGTCACTTACTTAATGTATCTGAAATTGTCTTTGTCTGACATTTACCAGGGCACAAGAGTTAGATCTAATACCGCTCTCCAGCTCATCTGATTCAGACCTGAACTGTTTCATTTTATTTCACCTTTATTTTACCAAGAAATTCCACTCTTTTATAAGAGAGACCTGGCTGACTTTGCAACTGAGCCAAATCACAACATATTAAAATACAACATACAGAACATGATATACAAAAATTACAATAAAACAGAAGAACAGCTATTTAAAGTAGAATCGAGGAGAGAAACAGCCACATGCCTCCACCATGCCCTTAAATTCATCAGTGGATATGAAGGTTTTGCAGATTATTCCATGCCCAAGGTGCCTATTAAGGAAATGCAGTTTTCCACAGATCTGTCAGAACATAAAAAACAACTCCTTGGAGGAGCAAATAACAATTAGTAATCATCAGCTAATATGACACATCATTAGTCCAGACAGAGACAAGTTTGCAGCGAATGTGCAGCCCAGAGACCTCCAGCTGAGCGGGTCTGATCTCCAAGTCAGAGAGGATATCAGGCTGATTTCACAAAGCAGGATGTGGGGAAAAAACAACACTGCCGGAGGGAAAGCAAAACTGAACTACTGCATATACATATACCACTATAATATCTTGCTGCATAATGAGTCAAGAAGTCGCCAGCATGTAGGATAAGCTCTGCCCTCTTATGAAACAGTCTCTCCAGCTTTCGAAAGGAATTACAGCATCTTCACAGAGTTTGGAACATTTAGTGGTGGAGAATATTTCCTTCTTCAATATTGTGCTGCATATTAATTTGAGGCTGGCCAGCATGCCTGCTGAGTTTATGTCTTGCTTTTGTTTCTCATTACCATTCCTGCAGAGCATCCTTTGCCCTGTGCATTATGTATATCTCGCTGATGTTTATCTGCTGTCTTCTTTGTTGACTATGGTTGGCTTTAATGCGCCTCCTCCCCTTAATGTTTTATGTTTTGTGCTTGGATTGCACTTAGGGAGCACTCTCGAGCACAGAGCTTTTTCTGTCAAATGAAACCGATAAAAAAAAAAACAGAAAGTGTAAAACTATGAATTTTAAATTTTGGAGTTGGCAAGAAAGAGAAAGTCACGAGTGAGTGTTAATCGCTTGTGGCATTCAGGAGCTTTGTTATGCCTTCAGCCTGAGGGGACCAGCTTGAACCCAGAATACAGAGGACGACACTGGTCATTGAAAATACTGGAAACCTTCCACAGGAGAAACTTGTCATGCTGTGCAGAGAGGCTCCAAATGTTTCATTACAACACCTCGAGACTGAATGTTGCCCTAGAATGCCTATAATTGTCTGCAGTGCAATGTGGCACTGTTTTGCTTTTTTTTTTACAAAGTACGCGACAACTTTTTAGTCTGACCGAGAGGAACACATTTGTGGAATAATTACACTGACTTTGCAAAAGAATGTGCATTTCTCAGTAATTAGAGCTGAGCCTTTGAGGCAGTGGCTCTCAAACTTTTACCAGTAATGTACCGCCTTTGAAATATTATTTTCAGCCAAGTACCCCCTGACCAGCACAAAACATTTTAGTAGGAAAAAGTGCCTCTATAAAGACGTACAATACAGCCAGTAGCGTATGGTCGTTGGGACAGGCCCCAGTGCACATTACAATGATGGACCCTAGTGCAAGATTTTGCATCTGAACTAGTTACGTCTTGACATACATATTATCCATATATGATAAAAATACCAAATAAAATAAAGTAGTAGTCATTTAATTAAACATTTTTATAGTCTATTTATGGTTTTATAGTTTTTGTAAATCCATCCATCTATTCATTTTCTTTGCGGGGGCAGCAGGCCGAGCAAAGCGCCCCAGACAGCCCTCTCCTCAACAATGCTTTCCAGCTCCTCCTGGTGGACCCGAGGTGTTCCCAGGCCAGATGAGATATGTAATCCCTCCAGCATGTTCTGGGTCTGCCCCGGGGCCTTCTACCAGTGGGACGTGCCCAAAACACCGCCAGCGGGAGGCGTCCAGGAGGCATCCTGATCAGATGCCTGAACCACCTCAACTGACCCCTTTCAACGCGAAGGAGCAGCAGCTCTACTCCGAGCTCCCTCCGGATGTCCGAGCTCCTTACCCTATCTCTAAGGCTGGGCCCAGCCACCCCACGGAGGAAACTTATTTCGGCCACTTGTATCCGTAATGTCATTCTTTCGGTCACTACCCAGAGCTCATGACCATAGGTGAGGGTTGGGACATAGATGGACCAGTAAATTGAAAGCTTCGCCTTCTGGCTCAGCTCCCTCTTCACCAAGATGGACCGGCGCAGCGCATGCGTCACTGCAGAAGCCACACCAGACCTCCAGTCCATCTCATGCTCTATTCTACCCTCACTCGTGAACAAGACCCCAAGATTCTTGAACTCCCTCGTTTCAGGCAGTAACTCTCCCCCAACCCAGAGAAGGGAATCCATCGTTTGGCCTCAGATCTGGAGATGCTAACTCTCATCCCGACCGCTTCACACACGGTTGCAAGCTGCCCCAGTGCATGCTGGAGGTCATGGTGTGATGAAGCCAATAGAACCACATCACCTGCGAAAAGCGATGCAACAAGTTTTTGTAAAGTGTAGAATAGATTGCTTTAGACTGAGCACGTTTTTTTTTTTGAGCATGGGTGTGTTTCTGAGTTGGCAATCTGAATGAGTTACACAAGCCTGTTCTCTGGCCAACACACTGTTGGAGGGCCTGCTCTCTCCGTGATCCCCCTCATCCTATGGGCTATTGATGCAACCGCACTGCCTGCACTGTATGAAGCTCAGCATAAGTTCAACCAGGAAGACTGTCTTTGTGCTCATCCATTCACAAGTCTCTCCTTCCCATTCCCACTGCTTCCTCTTATCAGCTGACTACTATCCTCTAGTTATCAAATCAAACTTCGCCCAGTCTATATCAGCCAATCGGGATGCTACTGCAAAATTTCTCTCTCTCTTCTGCTGCTGTCAGCTGTCAGTTTAGGCAGAATCTTTGCGCCCTCCTCCACTGCGTTCACCTCCAGCCATCGTATCCAGAGTCCTGGACAAACTCAACAAAGGCTCATTCCTCTACCCATCCAGATCATTGGCACTTCTCCATCTTCCTCTCATCTCATCTTCACCACCGCCGGCGTCCTATTGGACTATGGATTCACCGCCCTCCTTACCCTCCATCATACCATCTCTATGGGGTTGAATCCACAAAGACTTTTTACATTTTTCATTCTTATGTGCACATGTTAATAAATATACTTCTTGCTATAAAAACGAGTCTCTCCTGATTGAACTATATTATATACAGCGCTGCACCATCAGCGACTGACTTACTGAATAAATCTCTACTCCCTGAAGTTGTCTGTTCTCATGTTATATATGAATTCCTGTCAATGTCAAAACAGGCATGCTTGTCTTTGAATTCCTGGAAAAGTGTTTGACCAGCGCAGCAGACCCAGTTTCAGGAAAGGAAGGTCATAACTGCTGCATTCAACTCAGCACAAATGTCTTCCACTCAGCAAAATAACTTGGGCTCCGTCCAGAACAGCCACCGGTCCTTTTCTTGATAATGTCAATCCTAACAGGACCGAGCATGTTGTCTATCACAGCGCAAGGGCAAGAAGACAAATGCCTGCATACGCTTAATGCAGCGAGAAGAAACCCAAAAATATTGGGTGCAGTTGTTTGTGTCGTTACATAGATGTTCTTTAAAGATCAAAACTACAATAATTACATGTTAGAAATTACATGTTACTCATAATGGATTCAGAGACCAAAGATGAGAACACATGGGACAACAGTCATAATAATGATAATAATTTATTTATTCAGGTAGAGGAAGAGTCTTTGGCAGTGAAGAACACAGGAACTGAGGGGGATTTAATGAGAACATTTAAAGTGAAGTGCTGCATGGAGACAAAGGATTGGGCCGACTGGGCCATTAACACAAGTCCAACAGTGAACCAGTTCTCCCAGAGGGAATGAAATATAAACCAAAGAACATTAACTGGTTGAACAAATTGGCACGATAGCATGAGCTGTGTAAGATCTGCAGGAGCGGACTAACACTTAAAGGAGAAAAAAAAAATGAGTGTGAGTGTTTATCTGCAAACGGGTCGATGAAATGTGACAGGTGAGAAGTGTTGGTGATGCTGCTGTGAAACTGTGAGCAGAGACAAATGGGTGTTTACTGTGAGGAGAAGTGTTTGGCTTTTGTGTCTGTCATGAAGTGAAGTGTCCCTCAGTAAAGATGTCCACATGTATCACAGTAAAATCTGGCACTGGCTTTTTTTTTTCTTTTTTTTTTGTGACACTTTGAATTTGTTAACATTTACTTCATCACTCTCCAATCCGGCAAAACATTTCTGGCCTGAATTGTGTTACAAAAACATATAAAAACAACAATTACAAACAAAAATAGTAATTCATTTAGCGAAGAGGGAGAGAACCACTTACAGAGCGGCTCGTTCACTCTTCTATATTCACATCCCATTGGCCTCTCCTACCAACTGACAAGTGCAACTCTATAGTTCATATAATGAAGGGCAAAGAGGTACAAGTATGCATCAGTCTGAGACACTTTGCATGGTGTTTTCCACTCCAGGAAGTCACTTCTCTCCTCCTCTCTGATCTTGTACATCTGCTATCGGCTTACAAACAAGGACAAGAATATGTGAGGATGCGAGGGACCGTCTTTCTGGATTAGAAAGCAGCACAAATTTCATGTCTACACCCTAAATACAGGGCAGGTAAGGCCATTACAATAGTTGCCAAGGACTTGTTAAAACCAAGTAATGGAACCAATCAGAATGCACTAAACACTGCATTCGTCACACAGCTCACAATATGAGAGGGGCTGAACACGCAGTGCACACTGTGCACGAGCCGGACATGGCAGGTAAACATGCCCAGCTAGGAAAATTCATGACATCACAGCTCCTGTCAATTAATTAATTAATTAATATCATTCAGAATACCATCAGAAGTCCATTCATTCATCGATAAAGGCAACAGGACCGGACACTCAGTCCACTTCTCCTTCTGTTCCACCATCCGTCTCCTCTTTCTGCATTCATTACACTTCTTATACCAGAGAAGTAAATATTCAGCTACACAGACATCACAGGACAAAACAAAGTTCATTCAATATCAGAATACTGTTGGAGGTCAGGAGTTTGGCTGCTCCCATAACATGTGCAAAAACTCATTGTTGTAAAGAGTGGATGCCACTAGGGGTCACTGTTTCACTCGGTCACAGGCATCACTCGTCGTAAGTCACTGGCACAGCAGTCACGCTACACATCCATGTTCCATATTAAGGCTGGGCAAAGGGCGAGAAGAGATGGCAAAGTTCAGGGTGAGAGTCGGCAAGATAAGAGTCAAAGTGGAGCTCTTTAAGAGTCTGTAAACTCCATCTGTTCCTCCTTGAATCCTCCAGAGCTTCTCATCCATGTATCCCATCAGCCTCTTCACCTAAAACCCAATAGTTCACATCAAGTCCGTGCCCTGTATCATCCTGGATTAGTGGCGTAAGGGCCAACCGCCGAGTCCATGCAGTCCAGGGTCACAGCGTGACCTTGCTGAGTCTGAGTGACAAGCTGGAGCGGTGCTGGGCGCGGGGGAGTGTTGAGCTACAGCGGCTTCGCAGCTGGACTGGCCGACCCGCTGAGCCTCGCACCCGCAGCAGGAAGTCAAAGTTGGCGGAGGTGTTCATGGCGTAAAAGACGTTGGCGTTGTCTGGAATCACCAGTTCTAGATAAAGAGACAGGAGAGAAACAGCAGAATGATGAGTATAGTTTAAGCTCTTTCTGTTGTTGATGCTGATATACTTTTTGTCAGTAGTACAGGAGTCGTTGTGGTTTCTTGTGGTTTGGAAAACAGCTGATCAGTGGAAAAATTACAAGAATTAAAATGCCAGCTTTGCATAATACAAAGGGTGCATCATCATAGTTTTTACAGTAACTGCTGCAGCAACTTCTGCTTCCTGTTTTTACTGTAAATATCTGACTATATGCCTGGGCATTGTACTGTACCAACATGTAGTTAGCTACCTCAAGTTGAGAGTTGTTTGAAAAATAAGGAAGGTATACATGTGTAGAAAAGAATTAGCTAAAAAAAAAGAGTCGGAAAAAAAAGGCTCAATTTAAAATTGTTTTTTACCTCTGTCCTCAGAGATGACTTGTACCAGCTCGTATCCCTCCTCTGGCTCCACCTCCAGGTTGTGCTTCGCCATGGCTCTGGAAATTACAGCCGGAGTCTTGTCTTGATTGGTCAGCTATTTAGGGAACGGACAAAGAAATTACTCGTAAAGTTTTTTGCCTTTAACATGTAAAAATCTAACCTGAGAGCATCTCACTCACACAACAACACAAACACACATATATTTACCAATATGCTCTTGTAGAGGTTCCCATTGCCGTCCTCCAGGCTCACTCTTATGATGCATGCATCTTGGGCCTGGGTGTTATACGCTGGGGTTTGACTTGGGGAGCAGGGGGACAAGGGTGTGAGGGAGACGGAGCGTCTGTGGGTGCAGGGGGGCCCTGGGAGTGAGGGAGACGCAGGAGTCATGGTGACGCTGGCTGTCGACGAGCTGGTGTCCATGGAGTGGAGTGAATTACAAGAGGAGGATTCTGATAGCTGCGAAAACACATAACCAGAAATTACATACAGATTCATAAACAGGATCATTTTCTTCCACAAATGCACTGAGCCATAATCTGATTATTCATTTAAAGCTATTAGAGGCGAGGGGAAATGTGGAAGTACTGGAACACGGTGACAGCTGCAAGACTCAAATATAAACCTTTGCCTGAAATAACAGCTTTTGACTAAGGGACTGTATAAAAATTACTGGGGGGAAGGAGACCAGAAAAAGGGAGTGTTATGATTTCTGCCTGTGTATTTACATTTTCTGGTGCAATTTTAGTTGTTAAAAGGGAAAAGCGTTCAATTATTTTTGGGATATTTGGGAAAGGGTGTCACAATTTTTGTCTCAGTCAATGGGAGAGTCCAAAAAATAGACTAGTAATGCTTTTTAAAGCCTGCTCCCCTCTTCACAATAACTTCCATATAGTCCCTAAGTATGACCAAAAAGTACACATTTTCTTTAGCGCTGTTGCCCACCTTGTTGTGCTGGGAGTCAGAGGTGTGTGTGGGGGTGAGGCCTTCATTGTCTGACGGGCTGCTGGAGTCGCTGGAGGACACACTGACTGAGTCCATGCTCTCCCCTGAGCTGCCAGTAGGAGGCGAGCGTGGCGTCTCTCTGACTGGAGAACTGGCTGAATTACTGTCTGGTCCAAGAAACAGCCTGGGAAGTAGTGAAAGTTGGTCGTTAGAGAATAAAATAAATAGGTCACAGCACTTCAGAGCTTAAATACGACAGTGTGACGATTTTTGCTTCAGGTATTCTAACACAGATTTAAAACTAGACTTCCTTCATTTGGTTAATTATTGTATTTTGTGGTTGCACTTACAGGCTGAGTCTCTTCACCATGCTTTTTCGAGGCTTGGGTGAGGTTGGACTGCTGTCACCCAGACCTTCAATCTCACAGGACAAGGCGTAGCTGCAAGAGAGAACATTGATAATAAACCTTAGACATCATAAAACATAGCCATGAATTGTGAGTACAAGAAAGGGAAAGAGTCACAGAGGACAAGGGGAAGGAGAGGGTACAATAGATCAGTAGGGAGTGAAGGCACATCATGAGAACAGCAGGGAGAGGTGAGGAGAAAGGACAGAAAGAAGCTTCTATTGTGTGTTTGTGAACAATAGGTCCAACAGACCATGACCTCATGCACTAATTTGCTTGTTATCTAATGGATAACGGTGCAATCAATGACGAAGGTATTCAGGGTAAAGCAGCAGTACCTTTCCTCCTCGCTGAGCTGAAGCTGGCTCTTAAACCAGCGGAGGAAAGACGGCTCTGGAGTCAGACAGTAGCTGTTGCAGGCCGACTGGAGCAGCTTGATCTGAGCAATCACCTCAAACTCCTGCAGAGACGGAGAGAAAGGCACCAACGTTAGATCAGATTTACTTTGAATGTGTTGCACATGTCAGAGCTCATCACATCGTGTAATCATGTCAAAGGAGGCGGCTTGCAGCTACACTCACCCTGCGTCTCTTCTCAAAGTTGTTCAGACCACCCTGCGGAGGACACAAAGAGCATGCTGTCAGACCCTGGACATCACATACCAGCGGCTGCTTAGACAAACAGCATTAGGTGGACCACTCCAAAAATGGAGCGACAAAATTCCTCACGCACTCATGGAAACTTACACCCCACTTTCTGACAGCGGTAACACAGACAGACTCTCAGATCTGCAGAGCTGTGTAAACTCGCGGACACATGCTCTCAAATATCGAAACACACACACATTCAGCAGGTGGTTATGGATTTTTTCTTACCTCTACTAGGTCGGGCAGAGCCGTATCCAGCATGGTCAGGTCGGTTAGAAAGGTCCCCAAGTACGGTATCGTTCCTTGCATGGCTCCCTGTGGAGAAGATTTAAATAAATTCTTTAAGGATGCTACAATAAAGCTGTAATTTACACCGTGCTCCTTATGATTTACAGATGCCATGGTGGGTTTTCTAAAATACAACACAGGCTTAATGTAAGTACAGCTCTTGGTGCGCTGAGTAAACAAAGCTAAGCATGTGGCTTCATCATAGTGTGGAGGCTAGAACTCACTTTACAGTGCACTGCTTGAGAGGAATGTGTTGTTTTAAATTATAAAGCTCGCTTTTAGCTCTTTTTTGAGAAAAACATCCATTTGTCTGGCGTTTGTTACAGGGGCTCTTAGTTAGTCTGTCTTTGTCTCACCATTTCCTTCTGCAGCTGGAGTCTCTTGTGGGTGCGTTTCTGGTGCTCCTTGGCACAGCTCTCCAGACTGGCAAACTTTGAAGTGCCTTCCTGTAGTGCAAACAGAACAAATGCAGCTTCAGTCCTTCAGATTCTCAGCAGTGAGTGAGGGAATGTTTTTAGGGTTCCAAGATGAAGTCTCACTTTTGTCAGAGTTACATCTACGCACTTTAAAACTTGAGTTTTTTTCAGAGGGTGCTTAATTTACTAATTTAAAACATCACAGATTCCTCAGACGATTCATTAATATTTCAGGAAGCACTCACCCTCATGAGGAGCTCTCTGCTGGTCAGGTAGTTGTTGTGATCGGAGAAAATGTCCGATAGTTCCTCAAATGTCTGCATGCTGTCTCTGTGTGAAGAACAGATTCAGGTTAGGTGGACACATCAGATGAAATATATGTGCAAAATAAACATCTCAGAGATGCTGTTGAATTCTGCCGAAAGGCTGATTCATCTATCGAGACTTACTTGTGCACACAGGCCCATGCCCTTTTCAGCCTGTACAAAGGGTTGGACTGCAGCGCAGATACAATGGCTCGCAGAGATGAGAAGTTTTTGCGTATTCGACACTCCTGTTAGGAGACAGTTAACATGAAGACAGTCAGAACTCAGCTCGTTTTCATGCTAGGTTTATAGATGAGTGTGTGTGTGTTTCTGCCGACCTGAGCGATGTCTATCCAGCGCTGGATGACCCGCGCTCTCACATGTGGCCTGATCTGTCTGTGTTTCAGCACTGTGCTGACCACGCAGGCCGCCACAGCATTAAACTGCGTGATGGTTGCACGAATGGTGGGGGCGCTGTGCTTGTTGTGTTTCTTATCCCTCTGAGACCAGATAGAGCCCAGGCAGTGGTGGGGTACAACTTTTTTGAACAGCAGCTAGAGCAGAAGAAGAGGCTGATGTTAGCATGACGACACTGAAGAAACATCACAGGGATGTAACCTGCGTCACCTTTCCCTGCTTCACAACAGGCACACTGCCAAACCCGCCCGTTTCCATCTCATTTCCCTCCACTTACTGCATCCATGTAGGTCAGCTGCTCCGCCACCAGGTCGGCCTCAAACGACAGGAAGTCCTCCTGGACCTCGATCTCCACTTCCTCCTCTTCCCCCAGGCAGAAAGAACTGTTGCCGTGGAAACCAGCTGAAAGCAGGAAATTTGACACTTAGGATAAAAATACATAGCACTGTACAGAACAATGAACTATGTATATGCTATGCAAAGAGTTTTAAGAGACGTTTTGTTAGTTACCATCAGTGTCGTCCATGCCAGCCTGACTCTGCAGCTGCTCCAGCAGACTCTCTGCCCGTCTAAGAGTCTCTGAGCCTGGCAGGGCTTTGCGCAGGTAGTCCATCAGCCTGTGGAGACAGGGATAGTCAGGCGGCTCCTGGAAATCTTCAGGACACTGGTCCAGCCAGGCACGCAGGATAGAGGCCAAGGCACTGTGGAGGCAGCAGGGAAAGATTTAAGAGTATTAAGAGAGCTGGCAACGATAGGAGGGCAGGTGTGATGAGTCAGCTATACTGCTGAAAGTTACAAAAATTGTTTAAAGCTGACCATATGGAACTTATAGTGACATATTTATTAAAACGTATCTCACCTTCTGATGGCTCCATTGCTTTCAGAGCCTTTGCATCTGCCTGTGTCTTGCTCATTTTCTTCCACACTTCCGTACCTGCAACAGGAAATAACGAGTGAGCATATTCAGAACCACTAAAACGTACAGTCAGTGGATTATTTTGACTTTATGCAACACTTTACTCCAGGCCTACCTGTCTAGCAGTAGCTGCAGTACAGTCTGTGTGCTGGCGAAGGCTCTGTAGGTGGACAGGAAGATGGAGGTGTAGGTGAGGTCGTTGTCTCCGAACGCTGTCAATAACGTCTCCACCAGACGCTCCAGTGTTCCAGCACGGATACTTCTGATTTTGCACGTCTCCAGCTGGCTCACTGTGTGGCCGGGAGGTAGGCGATCGCCTTCCGCCTAAACACAAGCACATACACAGCACATTGTTAAACCAGTGTGAGCTGAACTGAGACGCTTCCAAAGCTTTGCTCTGCTTTGTTTGGCTTTGAATGCATCACAGATTTTTGATGTGTCAAGCTGTCTTTGTTGTCATCTCATCACACAGAACATAAAATACTTTAATTAAATCTTACAATCTTGATAGTTCAGCTTTAAAATGTGAAATGACAGGACTCATTAGCAGACAAAGATACAGTAAGGAAGGACAATCAAAACCTATATTTAATTCTGATTTCTCCAGATGTGTCCGACTATTGTGTCTGTGGGGAAATAGACTGCTTGGTTGCAAAAACAGGCAGGGAGAGCGTAGGAGAGGAGGTGGCACAGACATGGAGAGAAAGAGACCTTGGTGAAGTTAGCACGCTACAACAGGAAACGCTCCAATCTGCTTTTAATCACAGCAGGCCCCTCCTCCGCCGTCCCTCCAGACAGAGAGGAGGACAGCAACACGGCCAAGTTCTCCCACCACTCCCCTCTGATAACAACTCAGAACACTGAGAAATACCATTATCTATCTCTGCGAGGTGACCCGCTGTGCACTCACACACGCAGGCATCGATTTTACAATTCAAACTCAACTAGAAATGCACGTAATTTGCTTCTACACACAATACATCAGTGTACAATCCCCCTGATTGTACAGTAATTGCTGTTATTCACTGACAATTGACTGTTTATAGTGAATATACTGATGCCTCAATAGGAATCGCTCCCCATTCTACTCCACTCAATAGACAGCACTGTATAAAGTACCCATGCTGTTTTAATTAGCTCGAATACAGTTGGCAGCTCATGCCGTTGTCAATACATCAATACAGACTTAAAGCCTCAGAGCTGTTATCTATTTCTTCTTTTTTATGCCAACCCCCCATCCCCCCTGTCAAGCACAAAGAGACAACTGTGAGACAAACAAACCAACAACACCAGATCCTGATTTTTTCTTGTAAACAAAGACCACACATCTGTAATTTCTGTTATGCTTGGTTCATGCATTTAGTTGCTGCTGAGAAAACACACAAGAGGAACTGGGGACAATGCCCTAATTGGCCCTTCTGTGCAGTATAATAATATACTGTATAACATCTTATTATGCTGATATAAACAGCACAGAGGAGGGAACAGCAATGCCTCATGTGCACTGAAAAAATGCACAACTCAAGGAAAAGCCTTTAATACCCCCAACTTTTTTTTTGTCATACCAGCATTTTATAAAACACTGCTGTACAGGGGAGCGAGCAGTTTTGTTGGCAGCCGGGAAAGTCAGGAAATCACATGCTTTGGCTAAACAGTCCAGGTCTGGCAAAACTGTTGATTTTCAGCAGGCAGCTAAAAAGGTGTTGTCTAAACTGGGAGATTTATAGCTCAAATCTAAAAACAACAGCCCCGGTGGAGCACAATGTGGAGAGACGCCCTGCTATTGAAAGACACGGTCAGTTTCAAACAATGGAGATTATTCTGTTTTTGTGATCAGCAGTCTGCACACAACTAACAAGATTGCTTTTCTGAAACCATCAACACAGGGTGAATTCCACAGCAGAGACTATTCCACTAAAAATCAGCATTTTGCACCGCAACAGGTTATGAGAGTGGAAAAAGCAGCATCAGGTTTTCATTTGTAGAATCTGTTTCGCTGAGGGTTTTGGAGCTCAACTCGTCTTTGAAAAAGCTTCGTCAGCTGCGATTCTGTCACACTGTGAGACATCAGACCGGCCCACTCACCCCTAGCCATCTTGCTCCCTTGTTGGCGGCCTGCTGAATCTGAACCCTCTTCAGTGTCACGTTGTAGATGGCTCCTTCCTCGACTTCCTCCCCCCAGTCCTGCACTGAGCTCTGCAAAGGAGAGGGAAAATGTTAGAAACCTCCAGAAGACAGGAGAGGATAGGTTTAGGATAAAAAATCTAATTTCCTGTGAACAACTGCAGGCTGCAGAGGTTATTTCCAAGTGTGATTTCAATAGTTGAACAAAATAGGAACTGACGTTTTTGGAAACATCTTTGAGAAAAGCAGAAGGAAACACCAGAAAAAATACAGAAACACAACCACAGCACTTAAACAAACTAGTAAAAGAAGGACTTATAAGCAGTAAAACATCAAGAATGACCAACTCCCCAACCCCCACATCTGCAGCCTGCCAGGCCTCCCTCCCTGTCTTTACTCCCTCTTTTATTCCCTATCCATCTCTTTCACCGTGTCCCCTTCTCTCCGAGGTGAAGTCAGAGCTGGACAGCTTTACTGCAGCTCAGAAACTTTGTGATAAGAGCCAGAATGGAAGAAACCTCCCAAACAAACCCCTACATAGTAAAACAAGACAAGCTGATATGTCTTTGTCTGCCTAATTATACAACCCAAGAGAGCTTGATTACAAATGAGAGCACAAACTAGATTTGTGCTCATCTTGTTCCATATGTATTGTGTCTGCCTCTGGTTGTAAATCAATGACAAACAGTAGAGTGCAGAAACAAACAGAGGGAGCAGAGTGGAATCAAAATACAAAACTCCTGCTCAGAGAGAGTGAGCGCAAACACATCCCGAGATGTGCTGAGACATCAACATATGGAGACAGAGACAAAAACAGAGGCAGAGACAGCGAAAGAGAGGGACTGGCCAAATATAAACACCACGCATGCAGTATTATGGCCAAGTCTTCACTCACTCACACACACACACACACACACACACACACATGGGCCGCAGCGGCCAAGATCACTCTCACTTGTCCCCACTTTCATTTACACAGCTCAGTGGCAAAGTCCACACTACTCCCCAAACAGAGGAGCTGCCAGGAAAGAGGTCAAGGGTCAAAGTCGCCGTTAACAGGCTCAATAGACGGTCCTGGAGGCCGGTGGCGCTCTGCCACGACTGGGCCGTGTTTGGGTTTGAACAGAAACATGTGATGCCAAAATGAAAAGAAACCAAAAAACACAAAGGGAGAAAGGGAGAGGAGGAGTGAAGGATTATAAGTGGCTCTGGCAGATGAAACCAGTCAGCATGTCTGTGTTGTTGCATGTCACAAATTGCATTTGTCTGAAATATGTCTACATGCCTGTCTCCTACCCTGTTCAGCATCTCGTCTTAAGGTCAGCAACCCACTAAGTGCATGTATATCTCTCTCCCTCTCTCTTTAGCTGCTGCTGGCTGCCGGCTGGATGGCTGGCGCAGGGACAGATAAATACATCAGTGCATGAGTCATGCAGTCCACACACTCCCAAAACAATAGCGGGAGGTCTCTGTGCTGGCCGGCCCGGGCTGCTGAGTTCACAGTCTGCACACACAGCCTGCTTTTTGTCAGCCACAGAACTGGAGATGTTTTTCAGAGCAGGGTTTTAAAAAAGGCTCTGCCTCGCTTTGTGCACCAAGTTTGGGGGCTTATTGTGAGCCAAAGCTCCACGAGCTTGCATGAAAACTGGAACCAAAACAGTCTGTCACTGTGATGTTTCTATTCACAGAGAATACAGGCCAAAAGCATCACACTGCAGATATCATACAGAGAGCACAGTATATCAAATGACCCTGGGTAGGATGTAAACAGGAGATGGGTTGTTTACTCTCTGCACTAACTTGGATCCTCCCCCGAGAAGATGCTCAAAAAGTGCATGGAGAGGACACTTAGGAAAGCAAATAGTGCGGTATCTCTACTCAAATAGTGCTAATATGCCTATCAGCCTATCAGCTGTGTGTGAAACAATACTCCCAAGATACCAACAACAACAGTTGTGTTAAATCTTTGGCGCTGATCTGTTGGCTTTTGTGTTTTCCTTGCCTGGACGCAGCTGGGACCCGTGGAGAGACAGTGTGATGGCCCCGGGGCCTCGCCAATTGTTCCCTCTCTGTTACGCTGCGGGCCCCCAGACAAAAGTTTTCATATCCACCATCAGGGAGGGGAGTGCTAACGGATCGAGTTCATATTCTGGCGGAGTCGGCAGGGGATTTTTCTATTTCATCCCCCCCTTCCATGCGTGTCCAAACTTTGCGCGACATCTTTACGCACCAGCAATGTAGGTTAAACTGGATTTAAAGCCTAGTAAAAACAATTAAAACTCAATGTTCAACTGTTCCCCCCGCTGCTCCCCTCCTCCTCCTCCTCCTCCTCCTCTCCCCTTTATCCGCTACTTTCCCAAGCCTACAAACGCCCCCCTTCTTTTCTCCCCCCTTTCCCTCTTTAACCTCCCCCCTCCTCTTCAAAACCACAAACTCAACAACAGAGCACAGGATGGAAAAGCATGAGAGGTTTTTTGTTTTGTTTTTGCTCTTTACCATTTTACTTTTCCAGGCGAATTTCATGGTGATCGTTTCTTTCATGATCCGGGGACAGCATCAGAGCTCGGGAATAATCCAACAAGGAAAGTAGAAGAAGAGTTCCCTTACAAAAAAATCAAATCCCAGATCCACGCTGAAAAATTTCTTCTCCTTCACTTCACACACTTTTCGTCCGCTCAACTCCAAACTCCAAATCCTCCTCCTCTGTCTGTCAGCAGGCTCTCCCCTCTTCTACTGAATGACCAAACTCCTCCCTCCTTGCACTCACAACAGTCCCGTTTAAACTCCTCCTCCTTCCTTTTTGTCCGACTTTCATCACACTGACAACAATGTGCGCGCTCAGACGTAGGGATGTGATTTCTGTTTGCGCAATACGCTAATACACAATCATAAATCTCATTCCTGTGAAATTCACAGCTGTCATGAAAGAGTTTTATCACGCGTTTAAACTGGTTTATATTACCCCATAAACATAAATCCTTAGGCTGTATGTAGGCTACAGTATACAGTACAGTCTTAAGTTTGTGTTTGTAGCATTTTTAATAGGTAATTTTTATTTTTCCTTTTAGCTTGTTACAATGAGTAGAAAAACATGGAAGTTGTGGTTACATAGAAAAGAATATTGATGTCTTAGATATTTTCTGTCTTGTGTGTTTTGTGTGTAAAGAAAAGTAAAATTCTAAAATGTTGCTGAAGCAAATAATTGCTTCAGTAGTCAGAGTTAAAATAATCAAGTCAGTGTGTTCAAGTCTAAAGTCTGTATTTTTAGTGCAATGTTTCTTTTTCGTTTCTCAGAGACTGTTAACTTGAGTGGATGTAACACATGAAGGGTGTATCACTATGAAAAGGCCATAACTTTGGAAGACACCCTCTTTATGTGACAAACTGAAATTACTGAAAGCTAACATTAGCTTTAGCTTAGTCTTACATAACCAGACCTATCTCCACAGTGCTGTATCAGCCCTAGACAAAGGTCTAGAGATCCCAATTATCATTCTAGTATAGTAAAAAAAAAAAAAAAAAAGAAATTACTGAAAGCTAACATTAGCTTTAGCTTAGTCTTACATAACCAGACATATCTCCACAGTGCTGTAACAGCCCTAGACAAAGGTCTAGAGACCCCAATTATCATTCTAGTATAGTAAAAAAAACAAAAAAAAAACGCTCGGGATGTTTGTATTTCTCTTAACCAGGGATGTCAAACTCATTTTAGTTCATGGGCCACATACAGACCAATTTGATCTTAAATGAGCTGGACCAATAAAAGTTTACCAATAACCTATGAGTCTCATCAATAAGTGCAGATTCACCAGTATGTCTCAGTTTTCCACATTCAGTCAGCCGACTTCTAACTGTCACTACATGTGCATTTATCAGTACATTTCCTGATGCGTCACTACATGTGCATTTATCAGTACATTTCCTGATGCAGATTGTTTTAAACTGAAGCTGCTGATTTACAATATTTTGCACAATGTTCAGTATCTTTAAACATGGTCACAGTAAGTATTCATTGTTACATCAGAGAGCTGTATTCTGGTCAGGGTGGGAAAGCCTCTGAAGCAGAATTTTACATGACATAGGCAACACATTGTTTGACTTGCTCCTGAATCCTGGCACCTCTCGTCATCTAGTGGGCCGGAGTGGACCCCTCGGCGAGCTGGCTCTGGCTCACAGGCTATATGTTTGACACCCCTGCTCTAAACCAATCACAATCACCTTGGGCAGCACTAAGCCAGGATGCAGTGATGGTGCCCATGCAAATGGTAGCACATAGATAGTCGAAAGAGAACGAGAATCCTTGCTTAAGTAGCTGGCCAATAGCTGTCTTTTACCCACAGTCTACTTCTGGTGAGTCAGACTTACTTTTAGTTTAAGTGTAAAATGCATTTTGCTCAGCCAGTGGATTTTCTACATCACTTGAAGGCATGTTAAGGAAAGGTCTCTTCATGACCAGCATGGAAATGTGACTTCATCCTTTAAAACAGCACTCCACTGATTTAGCATTGCACTCCTGTAACATTGTTGCACACATGATAGACAGTTAAGAGGAAGGAGGATCAAAACTGATGTGCAGAGCTACATATATCTGGCTGAGTAAGTCTGATAAGTGTAACCTGTCACACGGTAACCTGTTGTTAATGTAAAAAAACGATCAAATTACACTTAATACATGAGGTCTCCAAACCTACTATGTAACTGTGTATCTGTAAGTTCAAGTTCAAAGTACCTCCCTCTTCACTTCTTCTTCTTCTGTGGTCTCCAATAAGCTCCTCTTGTCCCCTTCGCCTCTCACCATGGTAATCTCTTGTCCAGTTATTATGAGTTTGTAAGTCCTATGTCTGTCAGTATATAGATGCAAGCATACTGGCACTTGAAAGGCAGACATACATTTAAAGGAATAGTTCACCTATAAAATAACCATTTATATTTCACCCCATGTTACGTTAAATTTGTCACATATGCAGTAGCACCCAACACTAACCTTTACCAATGTGTTAATTTACCTGTACACGTCGGTGGCGATGACTGTAATGTATATTAACATACAAATTCCATGTGAGTGCATGCAGTGAGTAACTTTCTTGTGTGATCAGCTGCCATGCGTGGGACAATACAAGGAAGGCTGTAGATGCCGTCACCAGTACTGTGCATTGTCAGAGACGGGAGAGGAGAATAGGCTGAGTGTGAGAATGGCCACACTGTTCCACTGTGAATGGGCCTGCACACGTACTCAAACAGCCCACTTGTGTGAATAAACGGGAAGATATGAATCAAGTGTCGACTTTGTGAGGGGTCTTTTGTACACAGTTGTATCGCAAACATATATCAAATGTGAGCAAGCAGCGGTTCATACGATTGAGCCATTTAGTCGGCTGATTAAATAACTTAGTGATCCAGAGTCAGGAGACAGTGGGAATGTTATGAGGCTTATTGTCATCAGGCTCAGTGGGAGAGATGGCAAGACCTGCTGTGGCCCCTTTTCACTACTGTGTGTGTGTGTGTGTGTGTGTGTGTGTGTGTGTACGTGATATGCCTGCCCACTCTACTGGCTCCCATAACACCGACACGTAACCCCAACGTCACACTNATATGCTATATGTTTTTGTTCCATATATGATATGGAACAAAAACAATTTCCCCCCGGGGATTAATAAAGTATTCTGAATCTGAATCTGAATCTGAATCTGAATGCCTGCCCACTCTACTGGCTCCCATAACACCGACACGTAACCCCAACGTCACACTGAACGTCACTGACTGTCACACACCACGCTGATGCACTCACAGATGCACCCACACTCACAAGGTTGCTTAGGGGCACCAAAGGGCCAGGGAAGCCCACTGTACGTCTCTATCAGCGCCCCTCTGTGTGTGGTAATCATATGTTTTATCAGGTTTTCTTCTCGGTGACCCGCAGGCTGCATATCTGGCCGGGCTCCAGTTCCCAGGCCAAGCTGCCCCGGTGTCCACTGTGGTCTCTGGAGCTCTGGGAAGCCCAGAGGGGCAGTGGGAAGGTTGCGACCCCACACGACCTCCAGCTCAGCCCCGGGGGGATTGTGGTGTTGGTCTCACAGTGCGCATGATGTCATATCTCAGCGCAAACAAGACATTCGACAAATACGACAGCTGCTGCTCAGTGTGATGGATGAGCAGATGCACGTTTTTCAACTACAGAGCAAAATGTGAAATTTGTTCTGTTTCACTGGAGTCCAGGTTTATGAAAGTACACCAGTATTATGATCCTTACGGGATGCATCAGAAAAGACTCTCGGGCCTGTTATAGGAGGCTAAATTTCAGTAAATGTCAAAGCTGTTTTTAGGTATTTTGGTCCAAAGCCAAGTGAAGTCTCGAGTCCTTTAAGGGCAAGTTACAGAAAAAGTTTGACATGTGGGGAAATACACTATTCCTTTTCTTGTCAAAAGTTAGATGAGAAGGTTGATACCTCTTTCTCGAGCTAGCAGGCAGTTAGCTTAGCTTATCATAAAGGCCGGAAACAGGGAAACAGCTAGCTTGGCTCTGTCCAAAGGTAACACAATCCACCTACCAGCCCCTCTATAGATCAAAAACCAAAGTGTAAAAACAACAAGTCATAATTTTTACAGGGTTATGTGGAGAACTATTTCTTGCCTGGCAAATCAAACTGCTAGCCTCATCAAATCTATGCATGCTGAGTATTACATAACATGACGTGGGGTGTTAACAGGGTTTCCTACATGAAATTAGACCAAGTTCCTGCATCTGTATCTTTATAATCAGTAAAGGAACTACCAACTATAGCACAGCAGCTGTCCGATAAAGGCAGTGGAAACATTCCTCTGACATGTAGTGGGGCAGAAGTATAAAATGGAAATTCTAAAGTTAAATACAATAACATGCAACTATATCTCTGTCTCAGATCTCCTGTAGCATCCAAGTGACAGTTAAAGAGACTGTGACAGAGGTGAATGGCATCTTCTACTGCAATGTTTGAAAGGCTGTAAAATATTGCAAATAGTATTCGTGCACTGTAATACCGGCCAATCTTCATACCAAGTGTTCCTTTCTCTTGGAAGACTACTGACGTAATTATATTTAGGAAAGCCCATGACAAGGGCACAGCACTTTTTTTATAATGGGTTCCTACTAATATCAAGTTAAGTATGCTCTTCTCCCTGTTCCACCATGTCAGAACAGGGAGCTAACAGTACAGACAGAAAGGGGACAAAAACAGGAGGAGCGCCGCTCGCCCTGTTATTGCACCACTGTGGGGAAAAACGCACATTCCAGGAAATCTCCCACTTCCTGCCTTCAGCCTCCTGACTCCAGCGAGCCTGCTGTCCTCATACCTGACTGGCTGGGGAGCTTCTCTGGCCTGCAAGGAGGAGATGAGAGGAGACGACAAGAGGAAAAGGGGATTCCTAGAGCAGGCAGACTGAAGGGACCGACAAACACTGTGAATCACAATGCTGAAAAACAGAACCAAACAGCAGACACACAAGAGGACAATGAGGGAGGTGGGGGTCTCAGGCAGCATGTGTAACGTCGCAGTGTTTACATCCAAGATAAGAAGGTCGTGTATCAAAGAAAATGTAGGACACTGTCAAGATTAACTTGAAAGGACTTTATCTCTGCTGTGAGTGTGAGAGGGAGAGACGGGGGGGGGGGGTTCACAGTAGTGCCAGAAACTGAGAGGATCCATACGGGATGAAAGACAAGCGTGATGCAACAGGATGAGTGTGCACTGGCTTTAAGAGAATGAGTGATTTCATTTTTCAGACCGGAAAGGGACGCCCTGCTACTTTTTGTGCTGGAAATAAGTAAACAGAGTAGACTCATCGTTTCATCCAGTGAGAGGAGTATCAGCTGTGGCTGGAACAGAACTCTCCAGTGGAAAGTCGTTGTGTAAGATACAAAATGGAGAAGATCTTTCCTGTCACCATATCTGGATCAAACGTGTCAGTACACTCGTACTCTGTTCCTGTTTGTACATTCTTCTTGCATTATGCACGGGAATGCACACAGTGAGTTTCACTGTATGTTTGTGTGTGGTTGGTGGGTTTGTGTTTCCAAAGCATACTACCCAGTAGAGGGCAGAGTTCATAAACCACTGTGTTTATCCAGAGTCAGCAGAGGTTTTTTAGCCAGACCAGGCCGGAGCAACAAAACCCAAGAGGCTGGATTTATGGCACGGAGTCAGGACGATCTGCTATAACTCAATAAAACCTAAGAATGAGACAATGGAAGTGGCTTAAATAGGTCATTTGAGAGCAGTGAAGCAGGGGCAAAGCACTCAGTAAGTGCACAAGGTTATTTGATAGGTATTTAATGAGACAACACATCAGCAGATGAGTGTCTGCGGATCGAGTAGTAGCAACAATGAAAACACAGTTGGATAGAGACATGCCAGGTCCTCTCTCATAACACACACAGCTGCATTTTCTCCCTCTCTTTCTCCCTGTGTCTGCGTCTTCTTCGGTCAACTGAACCCTTTGTTCAAACAGCCACATTAAAGCTCTGTCTGCCTCGCTCCTTCTCTTATGTCATGGCTCTGCTCCCCTCAGATCTATTGTCCTGGCTGTTGTCGAGCTCTCCCTCTTTCTCTGGATGGGTGACATCATTAGTTTCCAGTAAAGTCCAGAGCTTCAGACCCAGACCCCTCCTCCTCCTCATCATCCTCCTCCTCCACACTCCACATTAAACACAGCTGACCCTGTGAAACACACTTCGAGGAAAAGCTGCTCAAAGTTTCATTAACACCAAACATACAAAATCGTATTTAGGCACCATTTATGCATGTTTAGGGTTATTAGAAATGCATAAACAGATTTATTTTTTCTCATAAAAGCCTCCATATGGGGTCAGTCAGACCGTTGCACTAAAGCCAAGATAATCCTCTCTGGAGCTATGATGACTCAGATGGTATGCCAATAGTTAAGGTACTTTCAGGTGTTCCTGCATTTAGACGAGTTACAATAAATTCCCAACACTCACACACACACGCGCGCACACACACACACACACACACACACACACACATGCACAACCCCCCTTCACGGGGCCCCTACCCTGACCCCCTCTAGATCTAAGCCCCACTAAGCCTTGAATGAATCAGTCTGGACTTGCTCGGTTGTCTGTCTGACCCTGCCTGCTAATGAGAGACGGACCATCTGTTGCCCACCAGATACGTGCTACCCTAAAGTTGTCACATACGCAATGAAAATAGCACACAGCATCAATGAAGTCGGTCACACGCTGGTGACTGTCGTCAAAACTTGAAATCACCCACAGCAGATTCATCAGATCAGAATGGACAAAATCACACTGACTTGCACCATCACTGTATTTCAGTTTTTACTTTATGAAATTATTGGCTCTGACTTCCTTCCATTTAATGTACGCTGAAATTCTGAGGAATTGTGTGCTGTGAGGGTTAAATCTGAGTGTGAAGCCTGTGCGTTGTGGGAAATGAAACTGTGTAAATGATGCACACAATAACACACATAAAAAAGAGACAGTAGCACAATAACAAGCATGGACAGCTCGACTGTTGCCACAACACTGACCAAAATATATATGCTCTGCCCAAACAATATGGACACATTAAATACTGTGTAAAATGTAATATACATATGAACACATCCTGCTGTTTAACAAAAACAAATACAGGATGTATTTCCTGTACTCAAGTTAGTGCATTTCTTTATTATTGTCAGTAGAGACGTTATACTTAGTAACCTGCTGACATACAGAATGTGTGAGTGCTGACCTCTCATATTTATAACTGTCGTCCGGACACCAGCATCCTCCAGCTTAACACACTAATACCACACACACACACACACACATGCTAATACACACATCACAATGCCAGCTTGATCCCAGTCATGCGTCCTGGCTAATACTGCAAGCCCTGCCTGAGCGGGAAAAGGAATAGAGAAGTTTCTGAGTGTATGTGTGTGTCACAGAGCAGCCAAACCATAAAAACAAACCAAATCAAAGAGGGTGCTGCTGCACATATGCCTCGTACCAACCCACCCTGAGCACACACACACACACATTGCCACATACACACACCCATCTCCATATGGTGCGATGAGTTTCTGCCCCAGTTACGCGAGCTGCTCCTGTGGTGTTGCTGCTCTGGGATGGATGCTCGGGTGACAGGGACAATGCACGCAGTATTGACTTTTCACACCAGTTCTATTATGTGACCTAATTAGCCCCAAGATCACAATATGAGCCGCTACAGAGCTGCAGACGGCTAGACAACTTGACATGCTGGGGATCACCCAAGTGTGTAAACACCATCTTAAGAGGTGGACTGAATGAGGGGAAGACTGCGACCTGGATTTTGGAGAAAAGAGAAGTGTGGTAGTTTGTGAATTGTGCAATTTGAGACAAAAAGAAAGGACTGGTGTACGTTAATGTCCCTCCAATAGTGTCTTGTAATATCAGTGGTTACAGGGTTACTAAATAAACCAAGTGTGCTGCAAAGGATCTGAAAACTCTTCAGCTACGCCACATAGAAACTTGAAAAATCGATTGATATTTCATAAACATCCCAGAATTATACAACTGAATCCCGTAAAGTCATCTACAGGCACATTAAACAGGTCAAAGGCTGAAGAACTAGTCTTAGCCGGATGAATGAATCACTGAGCATTCACCAAAACACATGACAAGCATGGATCAAAACTTTAGAAACACTAACACGTCATGGAGCATCAGCATGAAACGTGCACTTCTCTGTTCAAAAAGTCAAGAAAGAGGAAGGAGGAGTGCTAACGCAGCTTTCTTACTTTTTTCAATGGAAAACACGGCATCATCGAAACTCTCTGTCACCACCCCCCCTTCTTCCTTCTTCCTTTGTCCCTGTTTTCCCTTTATAAAATCACTTCTGCATTTCCAGCGAATGACCTGCTGTGGTTATTGAACTACCCTGCTGGTTATTGTAAGCCAAACGGGTGTGAGGCAGCGGCTTATATTCCCTCTACTGGAGTTTTGATTGATCGCCCCACGGCTTAATTACATTGCCTTATCACTGACTGAGAGAGGAGAGTGTGAAAGAACACTGCAGACTTCTAAAATGCAGTAAGAGCAGGAAAATGGACTGTGATAACCCACCAAGATGTGAGGATTCGTCAACACTCTCACTTCTGTGTAGCTGGGTTCAAATGTGGTCAAGCCCTTTGTTATTCCTGCTTGTGACACCATCTTGCAACATCTGAAAAGTTAAATTTAAAAGATGCATTTTCGCTATGTTATGTTTTTCTTTGTGATTTATCATCATTACTTTCAATCCAGTGTCCAGAGTCTCATTGTCCTCAGTGGACTACTGATGGTAACTGACACCTCAGCACTACTTCGTCGTCTCTGACCTGAACTGTGGACTTGACAGCTGTGTTACTGCACAGCAGGCTGATTACAGGAAGGTCATCAGTCCAATCGCTGCCTTTATGACTGGCATGGTTTCATAACCTTATGCAGGTAGGCAAAAAGAAACCCCTGACAGCAGTAAAGGCAAAGTCTCCTCCAAGCCAGCGGGAGCCAGCTGTTAGACTGACAATATAACACGTGGAGAGGTCATGCAATCAATGCTGTTTATTACAAGAAAGGCTCTGCATGTAACACTTGAAGTTGTGTGATTACCCTCTGATGGCTGTGTTTATTCTTACCTAACTTTACTGAAGGTATTTACCCCTCCATATAATGACCCTCATTGCCCTGTAGCCAAAGCTGTGAGGGCAATCACAGTGCAATACGGTAAAAACAGTCACATGGATGAGAGCGATGCATGTAAGCTGAGCCTCACTTTGGCGACAGCATCCAGAGAGTGTCAGCGTCTGCGAGCTAACCTTCAGTCTTCATAGCCATTGGAACAATTGGCGGAAACAGAGCTGTGAGACAGGAGGTCACGTCATCCAGGATGTCAGATAGGCAGCAAGAGTGATGATCTCCCAACACTTAGACTCAGAATATACACAGCAGCACAGTAATATCGTGATTGGACAGAAATTGGGTTGCTTTAATAGTCACAATAACAGGGTTCTGGGTTAAAAATCTCACAGATGATCAGTACTGGGGTTCAGTGTTCAATGGGAGCCCATTTCTGCCAATGTGATGGAATAAAAAGATAATGTAAGCCATTATAATGACAAAATTTCTCATGATAATAACAAAGTATCTCAAAATAATGACTTAATATCTTAAAATAATAAGTTAGTGTCTCAAAATATATACTTATCATACAAAAAAATGAGTTAGGATCTCAATATAATGAGAACTTGTTTTAAAAATGAATGACAGTATATCAAAAATCAGGAGTTAGTATCTCAGATAATGATTTAGTATTTCAAAAAAAGTGAAAATTCATTAAAATAAGGAGTTAATATCTCAAAATAAAACATTTTTCTCTCTAAATAATGTCATGGTATCTCAAAATTAAGACCTAGTATTTAAAAGTTAGGAGAAATCCTCTCAAAATAATCACTTAGTTTATCAAACATGAGTTAGTATCTTTAAACACTGACATTTCTCAAAATAATTAGAACTTGTTTTAAAAATAATGACTTAGTATATCAGAAATAATAACTTTGCGTCTCAGATAATGATGTAGTAATTCAAAACAATGAGTAGTTTTTCCAAAAAAATTAATTTGTATCTCAAAAACATGAGTAAGTATTTCCAAATATGACATATCTCAGAAATAAATTACTTAATATGTCAAAATAATGAGTTAGTATTCCAGATAATGAGTTAGTATTTAAAAAAATAGAAACTTTCCAAAAAGAATGAATAAGTATCTCAAAATAAAAAGGAATTCTCTAAAAATTATGACATGGAGAAAAAAAAAATTATGACTAGGAAAAAATGACTCATGTATAAAAAATCAGGAGGAACTTTCTCTAAAATAATGACTTAGTATATCAAACATGAGTTAGTATCTCAAAAACACTGACATTTCTCAAACTTGTTTTAAAAATAATGACTTAGTGTATATAAATATTAAGTTAGTATTCCAGATAATGACTTAGTATTACAAAAAAAATAGAAACTTTCTTAAAATAATTAGTTAGTATCTCAAAATAATGAGACATTTTTTCAAAATAATAATAAAAATAATTTTTAAAAATGGCTTAATATCTCTAAATAATGAGAGACTTTCCCAAAATAATGACTTCGTATTTCCGAAATATTGACTTCCAAAATAATGAGAGACTTCACTGACTCATTATTTTGAGATACTAAGTCATTATTTTGAGATAATGACTCATTTTTACCATTAAACTTTCTCGTTATATTGATTTACAGGATGTTTTTATTTCATCACAAGGCTAATTTATTTATTTTTTTTACTGGTAGAACTGGGCCTCCACAACATGCAGTGTCTTGCTCAGGGACACTTCAGCCGGCTGGTTCTCTGACCTCAATATCTCTGCTCACTAAATCTCAACGTGCCAAAAAATATTCTCACTTCAGCCTTAATACCACAAGTGCGCACATGCAAACAATTAGCCACAACTAAGCTGGAATAAGCTGTCGCTGCAGGTCGTTTTCTGGTAATCGCACTGTTATGAGGAATCTTGTTATGAGAAAACAAACATATGAACTGCACGCTGATATGAAGCGTAATATGTGAGCCACAGTTTTTTGGGGGGTTTTCGTGCTCTGCTGTTGGCTGACACATATTATTGTAAAGTTCTTAAGAAAAATGAGTAATGCCTCTTCTGTGAACTGTGTGACCAGTCAGCAAAACTGTGCATGCACACATACACACACGCACGCACGCACGCACATAAAGTGACCAATAAGCGGTAGTTACAGTGAATTACTGCTTTGCACAAGAGGTCAGCTGTCCTGTCTGTGTCACCAAAGGTTACTGTCTAGTTTGCAATATTAGGAGGCGACTTGTTGCATAAAACTTCAACGAGAGGTCAAGCAGAGGAACTAAAATGTAATAATTTGAGAAATGACAAACCAATCACTGATCGATCTCTGAGCCGGGCACAAGTTGTGAATGTCTCTGATTTCAAAATGCACTTCACTTACTGTACATGACACTGGTGGTTTATGTTGGACGTGTAAACCACAGGTTGGATGATTTGTCACTGCCAGTTAACTGTCCGTGTTACTGCCAGAACTGTTGAGACTACAGGAGCCATGAATTTGCTGTGACTTGTAGTCAAACACCTTTTTCTCTCTCTGTGTCTAAAACATGCACAAACACTCTTCCTATCACTCTCCCCTGTGTCTCACAATCACCACAGACCAACAAACAGACCTTGGAAGAGTCACAAACACTGCCCGTCTCTCTGCTCCTCAACGTACATCTTTAAATATTTACAATTCCGAGCTTCTTTTCTCACTGGATTGTTTAATTACTTTCAATCTTATTCCTTTGACTGCTCCAAACACTTTACACTCCACTTCCCATTCCCATCCTTGAGTCTGTCAAAACTGACCAAACCTTTGACACCAAACAACACCTCACCCACTCCAAACAACAGAAGGCACAGGAAGGCCATGTGAGTGAAGGCCAACATCTGCCAGATTGTTTAACAAGACTGGAAGTACCTGTGCTTCCCAGAAATGAAACAGCAAAAATCAACAAACAGCAGGAGGTGGACAGACATAATTATTCTGCCATGTACTGACCCAGTGGCGGGGGCTGCTCTCCGGGGAACGAGGCTGGTACCTTTGCAGGGCGACACCTCCTTCCCCCTCCAGCAGCAAGGAGCAGTCCAGGTTTGGGCAGTGGTAGCTGGGACTCGTGGGCCAGGGCAGCAGGGTGGCCAGAGGGTATTGGGAGATCATGCTGACCCCCTGGATCAGCGGCAGGGGTGACAGGGCATACTCCAGTCTGGATGGAGACGTCTTCAGTAAAGCAGGGGTCTTCAAGTGTTGATGATGAAGATGAAGAGGCTCCTTTAGGTCTTGATTGTTTTGGTCCTCTCTCCTCAGTCTGTGTAGACTTGCCTTCAGCTCAGAGGTGTCACAAATGATGAACTCCCCTCTCAAGTTGTCCACCTCAGTGTTTTCCCTTCCTGTTTCTCTCCTTTCTCCCCACCACACAAAGTTTCTATCCTCTCCTCTTCTGTTTTTTTTCTTCCTCTCTCTCAGTCTGCGCGCGTGGAACTTGGCTTGCCAACAGCTCTCAACCACATGAGTGATTAAAGTCTATTGTCTCTCCCTCTTTCTCCTTCTCTCTCACCCCCTACGTTCATCCCAGCCAGAAGGGGAGGAGTTATAACTAAGTGGCCCAGCCCCCCCTACTTAAAAAACTACCCACTGACTGAAGACAGTTTGACTGTGGAAGAATGTGGAGAGAAGGAAAGAAAGGCAGGAAAGCTGAGATAGAGAGGAGGATGTTTTGGAAGAGGTTCGAAGAAATACTAACAATAGAGGATATTTTCCATGAAGGACTGACTTCTAGCCTCGTTCATGTCCTGCTAATTCCCAAACTGCGCTCATTGAAGCTTCAAACACATTTCAACTCTCATTCTGATTGTTCTGAGTCATTTCCATTGTTGGATCCTGCCGTCATGTGTCCCTGAAGACATTTAAATCACTCCGAATTGCCACCAGGACTGGTTCAGGCAGTCCCGTGTTTGTAAAACGTGACACACAGACTTTTATTTCGCATTAAACTTAACAAGCTCAGGTGTTTAGAGATGCAGGTGATGGCTTCATAAAGTTACTGATTCAGCTCCCGGTGCGGCTCGGTGACATTTGTGACAGCAGGGCAAAGGTCAAACCATAATAAATGTGTAACAATTATGGAGAGCATGCATGCGTGTGCGTGTGATCGAGTTCAGGGCAGGAATAAGAGCCAGTCATGTGTAAAACACCACAGTTGCTGAGGAGAGGATTATCTGGGACCAGGCAGTGCTCCGACACACACACACACACACACACAAACACACACGCTTTTACACATATTCAGCAGTTAATATTTTACAAAGTGTGAAGAAAGTTGCTCTCTACAGTTGGGAGCTGCATTGTGCATCCTGTTTTCTCAGGTAAATAAACAGCCACTGGAAAAACACTTATGTCAGGGGGACATCCGGTCAAGTTGCTTCATAGCAGACAGCCGTGGATCAACACACACTGTACTGTACTTAAGTTCATTTCTGATGTACTTTACATGAGTATTTCCACTTGCTACTACATACTACTACTCCACTACCTTGAGGGAAATATTGTACTTCAAATACATTGATTGACAAGTGTAGTGACTTTACAGATTCAGATTTTACACAAATAAACACGATAAGGTTATACAATATGACGTGTTGTTAAAGATTGAACCAGTAACTCTGAATCATTTTTGGCTTTTTGCTCATTAGGTAGCCTAATCTGGATGTTTTACTTTCCAGGAGGGAACAGTATTGCATCCACCAATCATGGAGTGAATATAGACTATGACTTGAAATGTTATGTGTAATGTAATCCATGGTGCTGAGGTGTGAGGTGGTCAGGAGACCAGCAGAGGAAAAGCACAGGGAGCGGGAGGGGGTGTATTCCTGGATAAGGTCAGGGAGATAGGTGGGGGGTAGGTTGTGGAGGGCTTTGAAGGTGAGCCGAAGGTTTTTGTAATCATAGTTGATTGTGATGTTCTTTTATGCCTTTATTAGACAGGACAGACCAAGCATAAAAGGGGGAGAAAGGGGGGATGACATGCGTCAGGGGGCTGGGGGCTGGAATCAAACCTGTGGTTGCTGCAGCAAGGATGGTGCCTTTATACATGGTGTGCCTGGGCCACTGGGGACCCCTCATCTGATGCTTTAAACTTTGCTATTTCTCTATTAGAAATCTACATAGCTGTTATGTATTATGTATGAATATAGTGAACCAAAGCTTGCATGTTAAACTGAAATCTGAGGCTGTTGTCATTTGTTTTGAAGTAATGTGATTGGCTGTAGCTCCTGTCACTCTTTTTGTTCAAAGGTTTAGCAGTGTTGAAGGCCTCTTGCTTGGTTTTGGTGTAGCATAATTACCTAACCAGCTCCAGGTGTGTGACAAGGCCTATATAACAGGTCAGTGTGCCTGTGTCTGACTGTGATCTTTGATCTTGAAGACAGCTTGAGGGCTGAATGAAAGAGAAATGCATGTGCAGCCAGGGTGTGCGACACTAGTTTCTTATGCCAGTAATCAGCACTTTAGTACAATCCTTAGTGTGCTATACTTTGTTATATATTATATAGTTCAGGCCCCTTTTCACTCTTCACATGTCTAGTAACAGCTGAGACAGTCCACCCTCTCAACTTCTCACATAGCTTTATTTAAATAACTGTCGAGGCGATCCAAATATCACAAAAAAATAAAAGATTTTACAAAAAAAAATACAAAAAATGAATACAATGAACTTTGATTTTTCTTCTCTCCTACTCCATTATTCGTCTCACTCTGATTCATCTAAAACCAGCTCCATCTCAACCAGCTGCATCAGTAAAATGCTATTTACACACAGTTGCATCAGTATTAACAATCTGATAATGTCACACATAATCAGAGTCAATTTTCTGCAAAAACTTATCTGAAATACTTGTTTCTGATATTACCTCTGTTCTTCTGATCAAGAAGAATTTTAAATGCAAGGCTTTCACTTGTGACAATTTTTTTGGTTCTCTTAATTAAAGGTCCAGTGTGTGGAATTCGGGGGGATATTGGCAGAAATGGAATATAACACGATGAGCATGTTTTCTTTGTTTGAAATCATCTCAAAATAAGTTTTGTTTGCTTATAATGAGCATTTATATCTACATAGAAAGCAGGTCCTGGTCTATAGTGTCCATTATGTTTCTACAGTAGCCCAGAATAGCATTGGAAAAACACAGATTTTAAATTTGAATCTGCTTCATTCCGTGTTTTTATGGGTTTAAATCATTGTGATTGTTTGTTTTGGAAAGGAAGAGACCTCTGTGAATAATTCGGCTCCCAGTAAAAACCTCCTGAACATCTGGATCTTAAGTTATCAGAGAAAAAGATGGGCAAATATGGCAAGTGCTAGGCTAGTGGCCCATCTCAGACATGCCAAATAGTGTTGAAGAAACACTGATCTGTAATGTGAAACTGCTTTATTCAGTGTTTTTACTGGTTTTAATCACCTGCTGTTTTTGCTTAGGAGAGGAGGAGACCTCAGCAGATAATTCAGCTCCTGGTAAAAACCTCCTGAGCATTAAACACTTAAAGAATTCTAACCAGGAGAAGTTTCAGCAATTTGGTCACAATTTGCAGTCCTCACTGTTAGACACCACTAAATCCCCCTAAATCTTACACACCGGACCTTTAAGTAAAAGCTGTGTCACCACTAGTCCAACATGTCTTCCACTGCTGGCAAACACACCAGCAGACTCTTCATTGAATCACCGACAGCTCGGTAACAAAGAGAAAACACTGCTGTAGCATCAAGAAGCTTCTGCTGAGACGTGAGCTATGTTGTGGCTGTGATTCAGATCTCCACTCTGACTCAACGTGACAAAATTCCTTTGGAGCCTTACCACACAAAAATGCAATGAGACTCCACCTAAAGTGTTTATATATAGCAGTGACTCATGGTTGGATGTCATGGATAAAAAAAACATCAAACATTAAAATGCCTCTGTAATCAGAGCAGATAAATCAAGTGTCTGAAGAAGGGAACAAGTCAGTTGACCGTGACTCTTGGTGACTGTGAGCCTGAGTGACTGCCGGGAATGAATGGGAGCATGATACTCAGGAAGAGTGAGTAAACACGTTGCCTTGTCTTTTTGCTGTCTGCATGGACTTCCAGTGAACTAGCCTTCCCTCTCTGCCTTCCTCTCCCCCCTCCTTCCTCCATTTCCTCTCTCTGTTGTTAAGAGATCCTTCTCTAAAAGACCACTGCTCACTTCACTTCGCTGCTCTTTAGCCCAGTTTGGTGGTCTTCACGGACTGGTGCCTGACATGTTGCCAAAGCTGTTTTAATATGCCAAATATAAGAAACTGAACATAGGAAAAAGAGAGAACATGAATCTATTCCTTTCTATAACTTTCAGTGTAACTCATCTTCATTGTTCCGTAAAATTAGAGTTCAAGAAAATCACTTTTCTTGCTTTTCTCCTCTGCCTCGGTCTGAGTGTGCTGACACAGTCGCAGTGTGGCCAGCACCAGTTTACACAGCTGGGGAGCCAAAGCTCTCTAAACTCTGACAACACACACACACACAC
Organism: Epinephelus moara; assembly: GCF_006386435.1. Lineage (NCBI taxonomy): Eukaryota > Metazoa > Chordata > Actinopteri > Perciformes > Serranidae > Epinephelus > Epinephelus moara. The sequence continues at coordinate 14,268,268 of NC_065515.1, read as the reverse complement.
ACACACACACACACACACACACACACGCACGCTCAAGATCCTCTCAGTCTGGGTCAGTACAAACAAAATCTCTTGCTCTCATTTCTCCCTCACACAAGCGGTGGCACACAAAAAGAGACATCTCTATTGAACACAGTGGTAAAAACCGTAGAATCGTATGCTGAGATTAAACATAAGATTTAAAAAAAACAGTGGTGGAAGAAGTATTCAGATCCTTTCAAAGTAATCCAGCAATACCACAGTGAAAAGTAAAGGTACAAATGTATTATCAGCCTCGATTAGTGTTGTAATGTTACATACAATATTATTAGATGTTTTCACTGAGGCATTATTGTGTAAGCACCATTTTAAAGTTGTAGCTGGTTTAGATAGACTACTACTTCACATAGCCTACTGTTGGCTCATTTGATTTATAAAAATGCATCATGTTTTAGAGGCTGATCAAATGTTTTGTATGAATGTCTTAATCCCAATTCAGCTCAAAGATTCACAACGAGACGAGTTCAAACAAGCAGCTACTTGCAATGCGCTGTCCTGCAACGTTCTTAAAACCGGTCAGTTCACACCAATGCAACGACATGAGACAATGTATCATCTCTATGCAGCAACTCTCTGTACTTCTGTTCTGATTTACAGCTTCAGCATCACATGGGCTGTATTCATAATAAATACACCACAATCATATAAATACCAGCACCAATTATTCAGTCAGTGAGAATGTGTTTGTGTGAGGGGGGCATAAGCACATACAGCAAGCAGCAACAGCGACCCACTATCTGACACCAGCACACCATGAGGACAGAAACAGAGGGCTCAGCGGGGATGGCGCACGTGCCGCAGCAAGCGAACACACCGTCTGCAGTCATTTTGACTTGACCAGCTGACTTCACTATAAGCCGTGTGCCATAGAAACAGGTGACGTGTTTTATGTTCTAAAACCAGTCGCCGGCGATTTGACCAGCTGAGTTGCAGCTGGCTTGAGTCGAGTTCAGACCAGCCAGTTCACACCGCTGCAACATTCCAAAACAGTCTCCTATTGTCACAAATCTTTGGTCTAAACTGGGCTTTAAAGAATACTTAACTCCTCAAATGACCATTTGTACATCAGTTACTAACCCTGTGTGACGCTGAATTTGTGAAGGACACTTTGTTTTTCCTCCACATGCCTCCACAGTGAAAGAATAATCCAAAAACTGGGAAAATTCCTGATGATTTTAAGTGTGGGGGATCACCTTTAACAACAGCATAACTATATCAAAACATCCATTTCTCTCTACATTAATGGGTGCACCTGTGCTGTTAATGCAGAAGTGTAAAAAGTAAGGACTGAGCAAAGGACTGGACAAATGAGGCTTGGATTATACTGCGCACGTAATGTGAGAGTTTATAAATTAATGTTTTTATGTAGGTTTGCTGTTGTTAGACATGGACCCCAATGACATCAATTCATCAAGAATTTTCTCAGTTTTTGGATTCTCCGTTCACTGTGAAGGCATGCGAGAAAAACTACATTTTCCTCCCAAATTTAACCAAACACAGGGTGAGTAACTGACATACAAAATAACATTTGAGGAGTGAAGTATTCCTTTAATCTAATAAAGTAACTAAAGAAACCCAGCTGGCATTGTAATGTTAATTCACTGTTGAATCAACCTCATCCACCATGTTGAATCACTGTTGAATTATGTTCTGATTTTGACGGATGAATGCTGACTTCACAGTGTTGTTTCAATGTTGTTTCAAGAACTTTAAATGTTGTTTCAAACTTGTTTCAATGTTGAAACAGACATTCAGTGTTAATTTATAAGAATCTTGTTAACCTTTTTACAACCATCAAAACGAAGGTGATCAGTTTGAAAGCTGACTGAACAACTGACATAATTTCAACCACATTTCAGTGTTGAAGGTCAGTTGTGTGCCAGCTGGCAACAAACATCTATAGGTGTCAGATAAATGTAGAACAGTAAAAAGTACAATACCTACCTCAGAAATATGGTAAAGAGGAAGTACAAGGAAGTAAAATGAAGACACTAACAAGTAAAAAGTAAGAGTAGTAAGTAAAAATCCTACTTAAGTATAGTGCTAGAGTAAATGTACTTAATTACTTTCCACTGAAAATACTTGTCAACAACTAGAATAAAGCAGATAATAAGTTATGGCATAACGTCTCAGATTATATAAGAGCACTTCCTCATAAATTAATCTTTCTCTTTCAGATGATGACACACCACCACAAGTGCTGTGGTTGAGCCTTCCTGTCATTTACACAACTCCACACTGCTCTCTGCTGGTTTCCCACAGGAACACAAAACACACAGTGAAGTCAAAGATTAATTCCTTCATTTTTGTCTTTTTGCTTAATCCTCGACTGGGGTAATTTTAGAGGATTAGCATGACGTAAACACAAATCACATCAGAATAATAGAGTGTTTACATTCAGATTTATCTCCTGTCTTTCCTCGGCTGTGTGTATTACTGCAGACAGGGTGTTTTCTGCACTGACAGTACAGCACTCCCTTGCCTTGTGCGCACACACACACACACACACACACACACACACACACACACACACACACACACACACACACATTCACTCACTCAGCAGAGGTCTGAGGAGCTCTTGTTGACACTGAACAGTTACTCATTATCAGTGTGAGGAAGAGAACAGAAGGAGACAACAGACACTTTCTCTGGATCACTGATAGAGAGAGAAGGAAAAACAAAAGCGGAGAAGGAGGAGGCACTGTGAGTGTTTCAACAACAATGTTTTCTTTTTCCATTTCCTTCTCTTTTTTTGTGCTTCCTCAGTCTTTTCAACCACATACGCACATGTGTGTACATGTGTGGATCGTGTACACGTGTTGATGTGCGTATGTGTGAGACCCTTCTCTGTCAAAAGGACACGGCCTTACAACAGTGCCGTTAGTCACCAGCCTCTTCCCTGCTCAGCACCGCATCCCTGACTCATTTCACCCACTTACGCAACGATATCTCTTTTGTTGCATAAAGAATCATCGAAAATCGCAATCCTTTCCAGTTATACAAACAAATCACCCTCTGTTCCCTCTGATGACTAAGAATCTTGCATGTGGCATTTAGGTGTACCATCTTTGCATACTGCACTAATAGGATCATCAGTTAAGATATGCAAATTGAACTCATAAAACATCCTGTTTCTAAACTATGAAGAGCCGTCACACATGAGCGCACAAGCATTCAAAAAAAAAAACATCCAATCTAGCTGTAGTTTATTTGCATCATACCAGCTAAAAGATAATGCACACTCTACCAAAGCAGCTCCCAGCCTGGAAGTTGGTTGCAGGACGATGAGCATTCCTCTATTATTGACTCTTTTTGTTTGGGCCTCTAAAAAAGTTCAAATAAAACATACGTTATCACTGTGTAGTTGACCTGGTCATGACCCAAAGGCAAATGCAGCCAGGGAGAGATGATGTCACGTAGACAGTGCTTAATTTTTAATCTGTGATGTGAAAGCAGCAGGACAACGCTGTCTTGCTGATGCTTTGTCATTTAGGTTCCAGCACTGTGTCCGTCTGGCTCTGAAAGCTCAGGGCTCTGCTGCACAGTGACCAAACTCTGAGTCACACTTGGCTGAATGAATTAAACTGACGTGACTCAACCCAGTATCATTTGGGAAGGGTCACAGATTTTGAAAGTGGTTCCCAGTTGCAGCTGTCCGGAGAGCCATCTGTCAATTCTTGGTAAACCTGTCCATAGATGACTCAGCAGTTTTAGTAGTAAGAGTGGTAACCCACATGTTATTAAACCAGTTCTGCAACTACATTTTTCAGTAGCTTGGAGGTAATTCATATTTGCATAGTGATTTAAGTAGTGAAATTACTCTTTTGACATTTTTCTGTAGCTAACTACTGTTAACATTCCTACTAAAGCAATATTTTTTATAATTATTTTCCAATTCCTTCTCTACTGTAATTAACCCCCATTTAGTGTTAACAAATATTTGGAGAAGTTGTTGCATGCTGTTTTAGAAGTTACCCAACAAACATAAAAGTAATCCTGCCTAACCCCACCTGGACTCTAGCATCTGTAAGGCAGGTGTCTTACTCATGGACATTGTATGTAAAACCAAAGATGACTTCAGTCTAATTTAATTTAATTTTATTTTATTTTATTTTTTTTGATTCAATTTTGTTTTGTTTTATTTCATTTTATTCAATTTTGTTTTATTGTATTTTATTTTATTTGTTTTATTTCTATTATTTTTTGTTCATCACAGCATTTTTTGCAATAACAAAGTATTTACAAAGTAGTTTGAACTACCTTTTCTAAGCAGCTCTAGTTAACCAAACTAGACTGTAGTTTAACCTCTTTCAGTGTGAAGTTATTGTATTTAATTCATCCTTTATTCACCCAGGTGGGTCCCATGGAGATACAAAATCTCCTCCTCCAGGGGAGTCCTGGTCAAGACAGTGGCACAATCAACATTCATTGAAATAACGTTACACAGTGAAACACATACAAGACATAAAAGTAACGCAAGGGAAAGTAGTGAAAGAAAAGGGATATAAAGGCCATACCAATTACATCCATACACATTCCACCTAAGTCAAGCACTGAAAAGGAACAACATGTTTCCACCAGGGCAGTTTTTAAAACACATTTAAAGGTGTTCAAGGCAGGGAGTGCTTGTAAGGTAACAACATTTTGAAGTCCATTTCACACCCAGGGTGCATAAGAAGAGAAAACAGCTTTACTGAGCTCTGAGCGCACCCTGGGGACATTTAAAAGAATACGATTTGAAGAATGAGTGCAATAGCTGCTAGAATGAAAGGACAAAAGGCTGGAGATATAAGTGGGTAGTTTACCTAACAGTGCCTCGGCAATAAATAACAACGTGCATTTTTCTCCTCTTACACAGACAAGGCCATCCGAAAGATTAATATGAAATGCAATGGTGAGTGCCAGAGCCTGCATTTGTGACAAAACATAATGCAGCATTATACGCAGAATCCAGTTATTTAAGTAAGGATGAAGATGCACGAATGTAAATCACATCACCATCTAATACAGACAGAAATGAACATGCACAGTTCTCTTCCTGGCCTCCAAAGAAAAACTTTTTTTTAAATGAAAAAGAAGCCCAGTTTTGGCCTCAGTCAACTTTTCATCTGTCCATTATGCCCAGACATTTGTAGGAAGTGACTCTTTCAATACATGTACCATCTTCTGTCAGAATAGTGGGATCAGCTGTCTTAGAGCGTGTGTGTGAAAGTCATATGTCTGGTCTTGGTTAATTGGTGGCTTGTGAAGCAGTGCTTTCATTCGCTTCCACAACAACTTTCCCTTCAGTGTCAAATAATTTGAATGTGTAACAGGTGAATCATCACCTTAGCACTAACAGACCTTTTTCCTTCCATTTTGACATGTCATAGTAGAAAAAGCACAGGTGTATTCAATAACATTAAAGATAGCTGCATTCCACTTTGGGGAGGCCCTGGTACTGTCCATGCTGGCTCACTGGAACAGCACACTGGGATGATTACTGGAGCTGGGCTATCGTTAATGTTATCAGTTTCACCTGTGCTTTTCCCACTGTGACTAATCAAAATGTCTACTGTGGGAAAGGTCAATTGTGGGTGGTTGTGTGTGGTGTGTGTGAGCCAATGGCTATGATTGAGTGGGCTGATTGAAGGCAGGTGTGTCTGAGTTTGCCTGCACGGAAGTGTGTTGTCAGAGAGGACTGCAACAGATGATGATGATACTTTGTCAGATCAAGTGTAAAGGTTTTCTTGCATCACAGCTGCTCCATTTGCAACATACAGACAAACATTTTAGTAGAGGATATACTTTTTTAACCCACGAGGGGAAATTCAATTTTTTCACTCTGTTGTCATATACACACAAGCACGAAACACACACACATGCACAAACAGGATCCATACATGCATTATATGGAGAGATGTCAGAGTGAGGGGGCTGCCTATGAATCAATCCAGTTATCAGTTCACGGTCTCTATTTGGTCCGGATGGGGACTTAAACCAGCAACCCTCGGGGGCGACCCAAGTTACTGCCGCCCCAGCAGACAAGACAAGAAACAAGGATGCATACTTTTAACTTGATATTACAATTAACAAAGAAAACGTATTCAAGACCCTTTAATACATGTTTGATCTGGGATTAGAATATATTCTTTGTTGGACCTTTGACCTCGGACAAGTGGAGTGACAGTGACCCCTAGGATTGTTTCACCCTCCCTTCCTGTTGATAGTGACCTTGACTGTCTCCCCTCTTTTTTAACTAGTGGAGTATTCAGAGTATCACAAGTCTGTTGTCTCTTGCTGAGTCAGGCAGGTCAGTTGAAAACCTGCAGGTCTACTGCAAAGTCCTGCAGCAGGTGTTACATATCAGTCATCGGGGGTTCCTCTTATGTTCACTGGCCGTCCTCAGATATACTGTACATTATCACAGGTTTAAAAGGTTTTTGTCAAAGTCGTGTCACCGCTGTTTGACAATGCACTTCGAACTCTGCACTGCAATAACACAACTCTGACATAATAAAATTCAGACATGATGTGCAGTGTGATGAGTTCCAAGGTTCAAATCCTCTGCCGGGTGATATTCATACAGTATGGAAATGAGCTGCCTGCAGGGGAGGAAACAAGTGACAGCATGCTTCAGAAATGGTATCTGTCTCTATCTGTTGGTGTGTGGGTGTGTGTTTGTGTGTTTGTGTGTGTGCTGGTGAGATAAGAGCCAGTGCAGTTATAAAAATAAATAAATAAAAAGAGCTGGAGCAATCAGAGAGCGAGGGGATAGACTTGATCTGATAAATATTTTAGATGGTATCTCAGTGAACTAAGGCTGGGAGTGCGCTCTTCAAACACACACACACACACACATACACACACACGCACACTGCTACCTTATTATTAATAAAGTGCAACATACTGTGGGTCAATATTTCATCACCAACAGCCCTGTTACTTACAGTAAATACACAATTTTCAAGCTGATACACAGTGAAGTGATTTTACTAGCAAATTAAAGCCTAACAAAAAGAATTCTGTATAAGACAGGGCAATGTTTCTCTTACCTGAGAGCAGGATCCCTCCATGAAACACCGGCACTGCTGTGCAGCAGAAATAAAAGGAAGTAGACGAGGAGGAGGAGGAGGGTGATGCGTGACTTCTGTTCTTACAATTGATGTATTTATATAGAGGTATGTACAGTATATATGGGCTGAGAAAGTGTGAGTTATGTAAGAATGTGTGAGCATACAGTACAGACAATATCTATTTATTACACTGAAATCCTGTTGTTGTTTTTTTGTAGTTTAAGTGCACGACATCACTCATGAACAGCTGATTCATTTCATCCCCCTAGGAATGAGTCAGCATGTGTCTGTGTGTGTGTCTGTGTGTGTTCACCAGTCAGTTTTGGAAGTCGAATTTCCCTTTCATTCAAATATAATGAAAATATTTTATTAGCATACGTTTTACATTACATAACAGTGAATCATAAAATGCACTGTTCTATTGAACAGGCCCTGTGGAGCAACAGCTGTACAGTCTGGCTGTTATTTCACTTGCAACCAGCAGGTGTCAGCATAATCCCTCTCTTTTGACACTGTAGCAACCTATCTCACCTGGACAAGAAAGGGAGCTATGGAATTTCTGTATATTGACTATAGTCCAGCATTTAACACCATCACAAAGCTCAAAGAGCTCGGATTAACACCTTACTGTGCATGTGGATCCTTGACCTTCTGCAGCAAAGGAACTACACCCCCCTTTAATATAAACAGGTCCTCGGAGGAAAGGCTACATAGCTTCAAGTACTTTGGTGTCCAAATCACAAAGGGCCTGGCGCTGGGTGCTGACTCGGCAAAGTGGAGACTGTTTCACCTTAGACGCCTGGGGGAATAACAGGTAACCCCTCAAACATGGAGGAACTGACCGATTGATGGATTGATTCTAGGCATGACATCGATATTAGATGAAGTCTGGTCAGTGTAGCATGAAGCAGGGTCAGCAATATGTTTTTATCTGATCAAAGAAGAAGGATACCTGATAGCAAAGTAATAAAAACAGGTTTTGTCTCATTTCTCAACTCAACTGCAGGACATTAATATTTAATAGATCTTCTTCACCCTTTGTCTCTTTCTCTCTCATCCACTTCCTCTCCCCATCACCTATAACCTCCACCACCACCCTTACCTCAGCTCCCACTCCCCCCTCTCCATCCTCCTCTCTGTCAGATCCCACAGCAGACAGGAACTATAAAACAGTGAGCAGAATTTCACTCAGCCAGTGAACAGTTGGAGCCAACACACCCACTGAGTGTCCTCTACGTGATCACCGCACAAACCTCGGATTTATTGGGAGGTTGCAGCGCCTTTCATGTTTTACCACCACTTGGTGCAATGCCACGAGGCTTATTTTCAGGACAGGGTAAAAGTCTGCCTTCCATTCGAGGAGATATCAGAAGGTCGTGTGAACAGTTGCAGCAAGGTCATGCTTGCTATTCAACTGATTAAACAATAATATACAATGCTTAATGAAATCTTTGTTCCAGCCCCACTGAGATAAAGACAACAGTGTGTTTTGTTGTTGTTTTGATAACATGGATTTGAATGTCTTCTTTTCATCTGCTTCTGACCCCAGACTCTCTGCAACGCCACTAATCCAATAATAATCCCAACTACTGTAAGAAGATAACCTCTGTGTCAGATTATGCTGCAGAGTCAGTGAAAACACAGAAAACAGGGAAGTTGTTTTATTGGTTCAGCCCGGCATCACAACTGAACGAAGCAGCCTGTGTCGAGGACATGAATAATTCAATAATCCAGTTTATCCAAAATTATTCAATGCATATCAATTCTGAGTGCAGGAGTCTGAAGTGGACAAAATTGCTTATAAAACATCCTGCAGGCTACGTGTAATGTGAGACCGCTGCTCTGAAATGCTAACTAGCGGGACCAGCCCGCTGTGCAAGTGACATATCTGCAATGACAGTAACACTGAGCCTAATAACACCCATTACTGCCCTGCTGCTTAGCAAAGAAGGACTGAACTCTCAGGGTATGTGTGCGTGTGTGTGTGTGGGTGTGTGTGTGTGTGACATCATCTGAAGTAGTGACACTCTTGGGTACGGTAAGTCAGCCTCCCTCTTCCCACACACAATCAGCTCTGTAAACACATGCATATGTTCATGAACGCACACACACACACACACACACGCACACACAGTTTCACACGCACACTTGAGAGTTGTTTTCAGACAGCGTTAAGGTTCTTTTATTCTCCGGCTGTCCATTAAAAAGTAAAAAAGCATCTGTTCTTTTTAAATAACAATCATCTTCTTCAACATTTAAATTGATTTGTGAGATTTTTTTTCTTTCATGTCCTGCAAATAATGTTAGCTGTCTTCCATGTGTTGCTTAAGCTTTCTCAGGCCGTAACTGTCTCCACATGCCCAGAGGAGGGACATGGGGAATAAATAAAGCTTTTGTCAAAGGCCGGCTGGCCCTCGTCCCAGATTCTCCTCTTCCTCCTTTCCTCAGTGTCCCCTCATCAGGCAGCAGAGTAGATTAACATCCTAACTCAGCTTTCATCCACTCGGACACCAGTGTGTGTGTAAATGAACGTACAGTATGTCAGTTCAAGTGTTTTTTTCAAGTGTGCGTACACACGACAGTCACTGTGTGTACACGGCATGGTACCACGAGTCTTTCTCTGTGAGTCTCAGGTCTCCGTATCAGAGTTCGTCCCTTGAGGCTCGAGCTGCAGGAGGCGGTGAGTCTCCAGTGACGCTGTTCTGTGCCACCGGGCGGATACTGTCCTGCTGGGCCGTCTTGCGGGCGTGCTGCCGGTCCCAGTCTGTGGCCACGGCCTCGTCATCCCAGATGGTAGAGGTCTCTGTGTCGCTGATGTAGCCTGGCTCTCCGGTGTAGTGGGTGGGATAAATGAGCAGCGGCTCCACAGAGAAGGCCTTCAGGTCGCGCGGCTCGAAGTGGGACATGTAGTCAGTGCTGAGAAAGATGAGGGACAGATGGGGAGAAGAGATGTTAAGGATACTGGAGGCAATTTGATTGTGATTAAGGTGTTGAGTATTAATTATTATCATTATCAATTAACCTTTGATTATTTAATTTCATCCATAAAATGTTAGAAATATGGCTAACAAATATGGTTAACGATTCCCCACAGCCTAGAGTGATGTCTTGTGCTTTCAAAATGGTCTTAAAATCAAGTGTCAGGTCTTAAAGCAACTGTACACCTGCATTAATATGACTAGATGTTACGTGTCCGCTCGTGTCAGTTATCAAAATACTTTTCAGTTAATTTTCTGTCAACGGACTCATCAACGAATCAACCAGTTGTTTCTACATTAATAATGACGAGAGATTATTCGAGAAGAAATCAACAGGAAGCTTCACACTCTTCAGCACCTGTACATTAAAAAATGTTGGCTTTTAGAAATGTGATGTGATTGATATGATTACCGACTCATCCTCTGTGACTTATCTATACCAAAGTTCAGAGGAAGGAAGGACTCACTGACTCATCATATCCTGTTAACTTATAGTTCTGCTGTCCGTGCACTCAGTGTACCGGAATTTAATTTTACCACGGACAGCATATTTACAGGATATAAAAAGGGGAACAGGACACTCATAATAGGGATGTTTTTATCACTCTGCACAAAATCACATGCTTTACAAAAAAAGTGGCGGAGGAATTGAGTCTTTATATGCTGTTATAGGTCAGATATGAAGGTGAATGGTAACTAGTGTCTATAGCTATCAGATAAATGTTGTAGAATAAAAAGCCCATTATTTCCCTAGTCTGAAATGTGGTAGAATTAGAGCTGAAACCAACAGTCGTTTAATTGTTCAACGGAAAGTTCATCAACAACTATTCTGCCATTTATTTATTTCAATTTCTTAACCCAAAGTGTCAATCATTATCCAGGTAAAGCTTCTGAAGTTGGAGCTCATGCTTTTCTTTGTCATATATGATAGTAAACTGGAGATCTTTGGGTTTTGGACTTTGTAAATGTCACATTCGGTCCTGGAAATTATAATATCCACTCTTTTCTGATGTACCAAAACAAATGAGCATACAGGCATTCAAGTAGAGTACAAGCACCTCAAAATCTGCATTTAAAGCTACAGTCTCTCTTTCTTTCTCTTTGGTGGCACCCATGGCAATAAGCAATAATTGCAAGTGACCAAGAAAACCAAAAAAACGGAGGTTACGCCGCTTCACATACATGTAAGTTGAGGAGTGAGTCTGTTATGTTATCTCTGCCTTTATTCTCTGGTGGATCAACCACTCCTGGGAGATGGAAACCCTGTCACTAACTGTGGGCCGCTTGTGATTTTTCCTGGGAAAGTCGCATCTGACACCCAGTTCGTAATAACACAAATTCAAGGCAGGCCCCCAGGAGGTGTGCCAGGTTTTGAAGCCAATTCTCATAGTGGCCAAGTGGTGGAATTACATTTGTCACATGATGCCATGTGACCCAAAAAGGCTCTTTCCCCACAGACTTACATGGCGTAAATCTCAACCCCGGTGAAATGACAAATTTCACTATAAGAATTTGATCCATTAAGTTCAATAAGTCTAGAAGAGCCACACTATTTAATAACTTTTTTGCCCATCAAGTAAGTGGAGTGCTAAAGGCTTGAAACAGGACCATAGGACCATAGGCTCAGTCACCATTGTGTTCCCTCATTCAGCGATAAATAGTTACTTAACAGATAGCTATATAAAGGAAAATCTTTGAGATGATTACCTCAAGTGCAGTAGTTGAGTAAATGTTCTCAGCTACTTTGCAGCACAGTAGACTAAAAACAGTGGGCATGATAAAGAAAATCTGAAAAACATTTATTTAACATCTTCATGTCGTCATGTAAACACTATCACATTGTGTCACACTATAAGCAGCACAAAACTCTACTATCAGCCTGTCATCGTCAGTGTGCAGGCGGGTCAGAGCAATGAAGGAGAGCTGTTTGGGTGGGACACGTCAGCCTGGAGGCTTGTGCAGACAGAGGTCACGACAGGGGTCAACTCCCTGCTGTTCAATACCTGTTTAAAGCCTGTTAGCACCACATGTGACAGTGAAACCCTACACCTTAATTAGACCACAAACGAACCCACTCACACATTTTTTCACGCAATGAGGCCTTTTCTACCTGTCTTTACTGTTGTGTATTTCTATTGCTTCTGTTTATGTGTGTTGCAGAGCAAAAACTGAGAGGACAAGAGAAAGCACTTTACTGAGTTTAGTAAGACAGCAGTCTCACCATACAGCTTTCTTTCCCCTAAAAACAACATATGTGACATAATAGCCGCAATTTAAACAGAACACATAATCCCCTGCTGTTCACTTATGTAATATACAACAGATTTTACATAATTTTCCAGCTGCCTCTCCACATCTCTGTCCATATTTCCCATTTCTTTCACTTCTGAACAAACTCACCTTCTCTCACTGTTGAATACACACACAGCGTGTTTACCTAGTAATCTATACACTGCACACTGGACACACATCTACATGTATTTATATAGTAACACGCTCACACTCACACAGTGTCCATCTCTACCCCACCCCCACGCCCAGGCCTCTATCAATGGGAATCCTGTCCCCTTCTCAAAACCAGCAGGAAGAGCCGTGCTGGCCCACATTCCTCAAAGAGAGAGAAGGAAGGAAGGGGGGAGGAGAGGTGGGTGACACGGGGAAGGAGTGGGTGTGCAGAAACGTAAAGGTCTGTTGAGGAGAGTGAGGGAATGATAAAGACGTAAAAAAAGAAATGAAGAATGAGAAGAGAGCCAAGAAAGACAAAGAGCTCCCTTTAAGAATAAATGATAAAGAAAATGGAAAGGAGGGAGGATATGGAGGTGGAGGTGGAGGTGGAGCAGGGCACGGCAGGCATCCCCAAGGAGAAAAGAAAGAGAAAAGCCGGCATTGTGTGTGCTGTGCAAAGCCTTGTACCCACTGAACCCCAAGAACAATCCGTGCCCTGTGTACGAGGGAGCAAAGACGAAGGGAAAGAAGAAGAAAACGGAGAAGAAGAAGAAGAAGAAGAAGAAGGGGTTGGTTATGGAAAGAAAAAGAAAGAAAGAGGGGCGAACATAATCAGGGTATAAGCAGGGACATATAGGGAACATATCTTGGAACTGAACTGAACGGAGGTTGTGGTCTACCACACGGGAACAAACTAGGAAACTACACACTATTCCACTGTTTAAAAAGTTGCCAACAAGCATGTTTGTGTCTATGTATAGATAATTACTGTACACTAGGTCCTTCAGCGCTGGTTTATTGCCCTCGTGTCTGTTTTTGTGCATGCACAGGATCGATGCATGCCTGACTGTTTTCTTTAAATATAGCTTTTAATTTTGCATCTTTGTGTTTATTCTGAATGTGGATTACCTGATATAGAGTGCACCTGCAATCATCTATTCATGGTCCTCAGTGAATATTTGTCTGTCTGTTCATAAACCAGATTGTGTGTAAGTGTTTTTCTGTCTGTGTTTGCGAACATTTAATAGTAATGCATCTTTTTGTAGCTTTGTGGTTTTCTGCATTACACGCCTCAAATAAATCTCCATGCCTTTGTATCCCACGAGCATGCTACTCCTGTTATTCTAAGTGCAGTCATGCAGCATTGTAATTTAAAATCAAAGAAAACTGGAGTAAAAACTGACTTTGGGTGTTTGTTGAACATGATGGGCAGGAACTCGTCGACGGGCAGCATCCTCGCGAATGGCTCTGCGGCCAGTAACTTCCTGGCTCCCTGCTGTGACAGCGCATAGCCGAGTGTCCAGTAGGAGTAGTCAGCCTTGACCAGGTTGTTCACGCCGTCCACGGACTGCTCCGGCTGCTGCACCTGCATACGCTTACGCCCCACATAGCTAGAGCAGAGATGGGAAGAATGTGTTGATGAGGCTTCATGTGAATGGGTGCAAATGCACATTTATTTGAAAGAACAAAAAGTGTGGGGATGAGTGGGTGTTCTTACATGAGGTCCCAGTCCAGCTGGGTTTTGTCTATGTCATCAATTATGGCCTGGAGCCGTCGTTTAAACCTGGGCTCAAACCTCACGTCATCCTCTAAAAGAAGAACCCTCTGGAGGCCTTGCTCTATCACCTGGATCAGAAAGTACAAACACCCGAGTTAGAATGAAAGAATAACAGCTGTCTGGATTGTCCCTATCTTTTACATTATTCATGATGCTTACTTATCTATCTGTTCTATCTTATGTGGGCCATTTTTTGCTTCAATTTCTCAGTAGGATGGTGCAGGCTATTTAAGAGTAACTTCTGTATTTTGGTCCAGTATTGAATGAGACAGCTGCGGCTGGCAGCTCAGGCAATTGTGCATGGTTCATGTACTATCACAAAAAGTGCTTCTTGTTGCCACTGACAGGCTCAGGTTATTATTATAAGTGTCTGACAACATTATGGAAAGGATCCCTACAGAGATAAACCTTTTGATTGAATTAGTGATTGTTGTGGGCGGCACGGTGGTGTGGTGGTTAGCACTGTTGCCTCACAGCAAGAGGGTTGCCGGTTCGATCCTGGGTGTGGGAGCCCTTCTGTGTGGAGTTTGCATGTTCTCCCCGTGTCAGCGTGGATTCTCTCCGGATTCTCCGGCTTCCTCCCACAGTCCAAAAACATGCAGATTGGGGACTAGGTTAATTGATAACTCTAAATTGTCCGTAGGTGTGAATGTGAGCGTGAATGGTTGATTGTCTCTATGTGTCAGCCCTGTGATAGTCTGGCGACCTGTCCAGGGTCTATGTGTCAGCCCTGTGATAGTCTGGCGACCTGTCCAGGGTGTACCCTGCCTCTCGCCCGATGCCAGCTGGGACAGGCTCCAGCCCCCCCGCGACCCTCAAGAGGATGAAGCGGTTAGAAGATGAATGAATGGTGATTGTTGTAACAGTAGAAAGTTGAGGTGTGTTTTACAATGACAAAATTACTGTTTATTTAAATGGAGTCTGGTGGCTTTGGTGCGAGCTAAACAAAAAGGATTTTACTCCTTAATAAAAAGGTCTATCTCTGTAGGGATCCTTTCCATAATGCTGTTAGACACTTGTAATAACAATGAGAACCTGTCAGTAGCAAAAACGAACACTTTTAGTGGTCACACACTTGACGATGTACAATTGCCTGCAGGGATTACATTGCAGCCTGTTTTGCAGCTGCCAGCTGCAGCGCTCTCACTCAGTACTGGACCAGTTTCAGAAATTCTTGTTCCCATTAGTCACTTGGACACAAAGACATGAGAAAATAGGGTCAAGGCTGAAAAATACTGAGGTTACATTATTCACATTATTTGGAAAGATCACTACACTAACTGCTTTGCTTTGATGGTCTGGAAGCTGATTTATAAACATGAATTAAAATGCCACTTTTCACCCATTCATTGAATTGTGTGAGGAGTACCTGGAGAAAGCCCACCTGACACAGAGAGAACATGCAAACTCCACACAGCAGGGCTCCCCCACCCTGGGTTCAAACCAGGAACCCAGGGTGGGGTTTTTTTCCAGGTACTCCGGCTTCCTCCCACCATCCAAAGACGTGCAGGTTAGTTTAATTTGTAACTCTAAATTGTAGGTGTGAATGTGAGTGTGAATGGTTGTCCATCTCTATGTGTCAGCCCTGTGATAGTCTATGTCATCCATTATGGCCTGGAGCCGTCGTTTAAACGGGCTGCAAAACGAGCTGTCCAGGGTGTACCCCGCCTCTCGCCCAGTGTCAGCTGGGATAGGCTCCAGCCCCCCCGCGACCCCTAACAGGATAAGCTGTTATGAAAAATGGATGAATATATAATATAATATAATATAATATAATATAAACATGTTTCAAACTGCCACATTCTGGCAACTTCTGCTGTGACATCATATTGCTACATGCACATGACAAAAACATAAAACAAACAAAACAAATATCTACACACTGAGCAGTCACCACAACTATTATAACAATACGATGATCAGCTCATTTCGGCGCTATGTGGGAGAGCTATTGTAATTAGCTTGATCACAAGCAGCTGATGTTCACCTACAAGTTTTCTGCCTTTACATGCACATTTATCTTCAGGCAACAAGGAGGACATTTGTTTCCTGTTGAAGGAGATGTCAGCAGGTTGTGCTGTCACAAGATCTTCCAACCACCACTGCTCACTACACGGGCCTTCCTCTGCGAAATCAGTGTGTTACTCCCCCTGTGCTCTCACCTGTGTCCATATAGAGTGATGGCTGAGGAAGCAACCGATCTCCCCTCTGGTCAGGACTCGTCCAGAGTAAGGGTCCTTGTAGCCCGGCATCATCTCTATTCCCAGCGCCTGCAGCTGGGACGTATTGAGAGCTCTGGGAGAGATGGGGAAAGGAAATGTGGGATGAGTAGTTGGAAAAGAAAGGTCATTCTCATAACTACACTTGTCATTATGCAGCTGAGTTTGTCATCAGCAAAAACAGCGTCTCTGCAAAACACAACAAAGTCAATCTCAGCAAGCTGCAACAAGTAATACATTTTGCCAGACAAACAAAGGCTGGAGGAAGGATTAGGACATTCTCAACAGCGGATTAAAGAAAGTGCCGAGGAGGGAAAGTAAGTCAAGCCTATTGCTACAAACACCAAAGCTCTGTTTAGACAGGATGTTTGGATATAGATGTAAGAAAAAGTAGCAACAGACGGGAGACACAAGGCCGGGCATTATCTTAGCTGCCGTTCAGGGAGCACAGTTTAAGTGCATGAGATGTTTTGGGTGGAAAAACCTGACTTGCGGTGGTGCAGAATATACTTAAAAAAAATGTAAGCACAGAGAGTTTGAGGTGATTTCTTTGAGGATTAAAACAGCCTTCAGGTCAGTTCATCAGGTTCATGCAGGGCTGTGTGAATGTGGGTAACCTACTTGCCATCCACTGCGTCTACCAGCGTGGCGTGTAGACCCAGCGCAGACATTGTTTTCAACATCCTGGTTCTTCTGTCCAGCCGTCGCTTCAGATTGATCAGGAAAATCTGAACAGAAAAAATGGAGACATGTTCATTTAAGAGATTTTCTATTCTGTAAGTTCTCCTATTTTCTATCAGTTTCTCTCTGTACAATAGAGGATGACTAATAAAGTGAACAGAGGACAATTAAAACAGAAGTTTGGGCAGAGAGGTTTGAGATGAAGGCAAGGGCAAAGGAAGAAGAACTTGGAGACCCAGCTACAACAACAGGAAGTGGGAGTTGCTGATTAACAGTAAATACACAGAGAGAAGAAGCTGAAGAGCTCCCGTTCCTGCAGGCAGAGCCAACACACTCATAACTCACTTTATCAAAACCAGTGGTGTCCTGCGGTGACGGCGGGGAGTACAGGTGCTCAGTGGGCTCAATGTCGTGGTCAACTGTTGACACAGAGAGGAGGGAGGCGAAAGGTTAACACAGCACAAACAGGATTAGAAAACAGTCGAATTTCCTCGGGATTGTGGTGGCTAATTTAATTTGCTTTATTTAAAATCTGAGCAGTGAGGGGGGGGGGAGTGAGACGGAGGTGGGGGTTAAATAAACAGGGAGGGGGAGGAGAAGATATAGAGACAGTATGGAGGAGGGGGATTTAGGCGATGAGGGTTGACAGGATGCAATCATGAAGGGTCGAGGTCAAGACAGAAAAGAAACAAACCTGAGAGGTAAAGTAATCAAGGAGTGACTGATAGTAAAGCCACAACAGCTGGAAAATGTTGCATGTGTGTGTGTGTGTGTGTGTGTGTGTAAGGACTCACTCAAAGCCTCGGTGATGGTGTGTATAAAACTCTCGCTTTCATCTTCCACACTCTGCTGTGCTTTTAGAGGGACAGGCAGCAGGCCGTAATGTTCTTTGTTGCACACGTACATCTGCACACCTGGAACACACACACGTGCACACATGGTTCTGTAAATAAAACCTCTTGACCCAAACCTTCAAATAAACATGCACACATAAACACGCCCCAGGTCCTCATACCTCGTCTACGTGTGCTGACAGCAAATAAATACTGCCACAGCTAATAAACTGCTCGATGTTCCTTTTAGTGTTG
This sequence comes from Epinephelus moara, assembly GCF_006386435.1. Lineage (NCBI taxonomy): Eukaryota > Metazoa > Chordata > Actinopteri > Perciformes > Serranidae > Epinephelus > Epinephelus moara. Next base: position 14,250,202 of record NC_065515.1, on the reverse strand, counting down.
TCGTTATGCATGAAGCGTGGTTAGGTGGGATGGTTAGAACAGTGTCATACAGAGTGGATAAAAGTGCTTTGCATGTTTTGTGAGGGATCAAATGTGCTATGATGCCCTGGACACCAGTATGCAGACTTCACACAAGAGAAACATATGTTATCAATCAAAACCATCCTCTCTTTCATAGCATTAACAACATGTGTGTCTTTGTTTTTATGTTGCATTTCAATTGGGTTCTGTTTCATACTTAATTAATTCACTTGTGTTTCTCTGTGTAAGTTTTACTGAAAAGTAAAATTATGCACAAGTGACATTTATTTATCTTATAAATACCTGAGTATTGTGTTAGATGATTGTCTTTCTTTTAAGACACATGTTGAGCAACTTGTGGAAAGGCTTAAGCTGAAACTGGGTTTTTATTTTACAAATAGGAACTGCTTCTCTTTCTTGGTCAAAAAAAGACGAGCCTCTGCTACTTTCTTGACTATGCTTGATTATGGGGATGTATTATATATGAATGCACCCTCCCAATGCTGCATGTTCTGGACTCTGTGTATCATGTTGCATTGAGATTCATTACCAACTGTGAGCCCCTAACTCATCATAGTATCCTGTATGATCAGTTTGGTTAGCTGTCTTTAAAATTCTCTTGTTCACAAAGCTATTCTTGGCCCACTTCCAGCATATTTATGTGTGTACATTAAGCCTCATGTGTCAGCTGTTTTCCCCCTCCCCTTTGTTTCTTAATTGTTCCTAGTTTGTCACTCTGTGGCTGTGTGTGTGTGTCTGGGCGTGGCTCTCATCAGTCCTGCTGTCAATCTGCCTGCTCACCTGAAAGCCATTCACTAATCAACCCCAGCAGTACAAACACCCCGGCTCTGCAGTCCGGGCTCCGCCAGATCATTCAGTTGACCTTGCTGTACTAACAATGGCCTATTTATTGCTTATTGCTTTTTTCCTCTTGGATTTTTTTTTTTACCTAAGCCTTGTTTCTCTGTGCCTCAGATCCGCACTCACCGGTCATCGGTTTGGCTCAGCCTGCCTGCCCTGTTTCCCCCGAGCGCCCTGGATCAACCCAAGACACCTCTTCTTGCTTTATTGAAAATAAATCCACTTTAAACTAAACAGCTGTCTGAGTCACGCGGGTCCAGTTCTCTCTATACTATACAACACTACTGGTTAAATAAAGGTTAAATAAAGTAAATATAAGATAACAGTGAATGCTTAAATGGAGTGTAACAGTAGCAGAAGTAAAAAAAAACCCCTACAAAGTCAGGGAATTGACTAAGAAATGTCCATTGCACTGCAAAAATCATTTGCCACCATATGCTATTGATTATAAAAGATCAATCAAGGCTTTAACAGCACACTCCAGAGTGGGTTGAATTGAGCAAGGGTGTGTTATTGCTTATGAATTAAACATTTTATTCATTATCAGAAGAATGAGAAGAATATCTCCTCTTTCAGAAGTTAAATATTCTCACTTTAGAGGCCTTCACACAACAGAGGCGTTGAATGAATTTGCACATCAATGTATTTTTTTAACTGCTGTTTTTGTCATCAGTACTTTCACACCAAACACGAATACAATGCAATGAATGAATGACTTTTTTTTTCAGAAGAAAGTTGATTTTTCAAGGTTTTCGCACCAGGAATAAAGGCCAAACCAATCACATCCTGTTGCAAATGTCCCAAACTCACATCACTGCTGGTATGAATAGCTTTGATGCAGGCAAGAATTTTTATGCTGTTTCTTCGTCACACCCCTGGTGTGTAAATGCCTTAACAAAGTATATTTACTTGTACATTTTTGCATTGTTGTAGATATTGAAACTAATTTGTGGGACAGAAGAAGCCGTGCCTCTGTGTTTCTGTGAGGGTCTTGTTGTTTGCATATCGGTTTCTGTTTGTGTGAATGCTTTTATGTGTTTACTTTAAGTTGGCAGGCAGATGCCACACACTCTTGTTGTCTGTGTAATGGAAAGCTTAATGGCTCTGTTTGTTCCCTATGGATGATTACTCACGTCAAACACACAAATCTACAAACACTGGTATTGTTGCACACTTACACACAGACACAAGCACAGTCAAGACGAACACATGGATCCATTTTTCTCTGCTTTCGTTCATCTGCTTTAATCTGAGACATGTGCATAAAACCAATAAAAAGCCCTCAGCAGTGCACACATTCAGAATTAAAAACAGTTCGCAATGTAAGTGAATTAATGAAGTTACTGACAGGCCTCAGTTCATCAAAGTGAAGCTGTCATGTGGCATTTGAGACCATGGTGCAAATGTGGTAGTTTGTTGTGAGTTCACTTTTCAAACTGACCGGATTGACGTGCCGAGAATGCAAACACCATGATGTCATCAAATGCCCAGCTGTAGTCCGGGTGCGGAGGGTAGAAGGCCAGGTCCCTGCTGGATTCACGACGCAGGTCTAACAAGTAGGTGCTGTGCACCATGGGAACAGCAAAACAGCCGAGCCGCTTCCACTCCCTGATCGGCTGGTAGTCTGGGGTTCGCTTGTAGTAACCCTGAGAGGAGGGAGATGAAGAACGCCAGGTTTAGGTGATAAATCTACCTGAGAGGACGGACAGATGTATGAATTTCAATCCAAAGTGTACCTGTGGGGTGATGCCACACCAGAAGTTGGAGTAAAGTGAGCGAGACTCCATCATGGGAGCTACCAGGGTCAGGTTTTCAGCCATCAGCAGGTTCAGCACACGAGGGTTCGTCAGCAGGTTGTCACTGTCTACAAACTAAAGAGGGGAGAGAGTCTGAGTGCATAAGTCACTCATTGTATCATATCAGTTCAGCTGTGTGGTTCATTTTTAAGGGTCTATTATGCAGGATTTTCCTTAACAAAAAAAAAAAAAAAAAAAGATGTATGGACTCATACAGAAGTAATCCCCCTCAATCATCACTTATGACCCACTAAAAGTGTGTGGCGGTGTATTTATCTGCAGAGACTTCACCCTCTGCCTGTATTGTCCTATTTTCCATGTTCTGGACGCTTAGTTGCCCCGACAGCGCTAGGTAAGGTCAGGGCTTTAAAAAAAAAGGAGCAACCAGGCGCCTGACCGTAAACAGCAGGCATCCAAAACACACAGTGTCTTGCAAATGCCAAATGAGAGTGAATCTTGTGTTGGCTTTTACCTTCATTTTCTCTGGCAAACATGTTTACAAACAGTAACCGACAATCCTGCATTATATACCTTTAACGAATATGTCCCTGGTATCTAATTAAATTGGAATCAGCTGTTTCATTCATGCTTCACAATCACTGGCTCCTTCACCAGCTGTGTGGCTATCAGCTGATGAGTAACGTCCAGTCATACTGATGCAGGTGTACAGCATGGCCAATAATATCGGACACTTGTCAACACTTCGCCAGCTTCACACTTTGCATGTCTGCATGTCTCCGAGGGTCCGGACAGACCCCTATGCAGATGTCAGCGTGCTGCCCAAAATTTGTGACTGCCTGACTGTGTACACAACAAGTGCCCTGAATACACATGGCCCAGTTCCACACTCCAGTTCAGCTGGAGGCATATGCACCTCTAGCTGGTTTGCTGAGAAGAAGAAAAAAGGTAACAAATGTTGGAACTCCCAAGGCCCGGGGCAGACCCAGGACACACTGGAGGGACTATGTATCTCATCTGGCCTGGGAATGCCTTGGGGTCCAGGAGGAGCTGGAAATCACTGCTGGGGAGAGGGACCTCTGGGGTATTTTGCTTGGCCTGCTGCCCCTGCGACCAGGCCCCATATAAGCCGATGAAAATGGATGGATGGATGTTGGAAGCTTGTTTTAAAGAGAGGTTGTGCAAGGAGATCCGCCATTACCCACATTTATATAATTCATCTTTAAAGAAATGCAAAGATTTTCCCCCCAAAAACAGGCTGGAATGGAGTGTGGATTGGGTTGTCCGTGGACGTTCAACTCAGCAAGTATGTCCAAGGCCTACAGTCCCACTTACTCTGCCACCCCAGTCTCCTCCCTATATGCTACATTTTTGGTATTGTTAATTTAACTGTGACTAAAATTTATGTTTATATATGTGTTTATTACGAGGGATTAGTTTTCACAGCAGAATCTTTGTGGCTGCTCAAATTCTGTGAGCGCTCCCTCACAGAGCAGATCCTTTTCTATCAAACTGAATAACCATTTGCTATGAATATACCGCTGACTGAATTGTTGCATAGTTATCATCAGATCAAAAAAGTATCCAAGTCTTACAAGTATGTAGTCGGCCCATCGTTCCCTGGCAGCCTTCAGCGCCGCCTGTCTCAGCTTCATCACATGGTTGAACCTTGAAGGAGGCCAGTGCTTCGGGCCCCACTCATCTGTGTACGACCTGATGCAGAGATAAAAGGTAATTAATTCGTCGTCACTATTCAAGTAATTATGAGTAAAACCAGAACAACAGAAAGATAGAATTCAAGTCTGAAGTACTTTGAATAGACGGTAGTAAACGATTCCTGTGGAAACCATGACTCACCTCGGCTCCTCCATGGGTCTCCACTCCACATAGTGGTAGATACGCTGGGCTCTTTTCAGCCATTCTCTCAACATGGCAGTGGTGTTGTCCACATTATGGTCTGTTGCTGCCCTGAAAACAGACAACAGAAACAACACAGGACATCATTCAAACGAAGCAAACTCTCCACCTTCCATCGCAATGACACAGCAGCCACAAAACAGTTTAAATCCCTGAAACTGCGACTCTGCCTGTTGAAGTGCATCTGCTAAACACTTGAGCTGTAAACAGCTGTCCCTGCACAGAAACAAGCCTCTTGGCGTGTCAGGATTGTTTGAAGGGATGAGACCCTCTGGAAAAATAAGAGGATGTGAAGCTGAGTCAAACATAATGCAGAGAGCTGCGAACTGTCATTAGCTGGAGGGAACAGGGAAGAGGTTGTGACACTCTGAGCGGTGACATTCAGAGAGCATGTTATGGAAGAAGACGTACGCGCTTCCAGATTTGTCCAATTACTGTCGGATGTTACGACAGGCAGGCTCGGCGTTGCGAAGCGTCTTCACTGCCTAATTAACTGCACTGCTGGAGCTGGGACAAAGTCTGAGGAGCCACAGTGCAGACAGACATTACTCTGAGGCACTTGGGTTAAACATGGCCACGACAGGTAAACCAAGCACATGCCAACAACACTCTAGAGACGGGCTGCCACGAGGACGTCCATCAAAATTAACTCACCCTGAGGGTACGTTTCCCTTAACCTGAAGGTGAATACTGATGCACTATGTGTTAACACCTTGGCATAGAAATAGTGCACACACAGACAGACAGACAGACACAACACCAGTACACACACACTCATACCTGTAAGCAAATGATGTCAGTGTAAAACTTAGCACAGTTGCAGCTGCTTATTTCTCACTCCTGTGGTTTGCACTCTGCGTAGCTGTTTCTTCACAGAGATTTCCACTTCAGTTCCCAGAGCTGACTCAGAGGAGACACTACCACTACTGTATGTGCCGGTGAGAGTGTGTGTATATATAAATTTGCGCAAGAGAAATTAAGACTGTAACCGTATCACTGTGCAGCTCCCTATCACTTCTATGAGTGTCAGAAAAGTAAATATCAGCTGTCTTTGCGTTTAAATTGCCCTTTAAAGAGGAAAGGTCAACAGAACGTGAGGAAGAAGCCTGTACTCGAATGTGTGCACACAGACACACACTCACGCTTAATGAGATGGAGTTTTCCACTGCTTGCTGTAATATTCCTTGCTGTACTCGCCCCAAAATCGCACCCGATTTGCGACTGGCTGGACAGAGATAGAAACACACACACGCACACACACACTTGTGCACCGTCTGCTCGTATTTTTAGTGAGATTTACCCACCCTTCATTTACCCACATTTAGCACAAATAGCAATACAGAAGCACCTGTTCTCACACACACAAGATGCAGATGCTTGTATCACTCACACAGATGTTTATATCCACGGGGGAGACAATGGGCTCCTGGGCACGGACATGCAAAAGGCCCCTACTCTACTCTACTATATAGGAGCAAGACACACAGACTTTGTGGTGGTTTTGTGTCTTTTTTGGCTGTTGTTTTGTGTTGCTTTCAGGTACATGTGTGTCTTTTCTGGCAGTTTTGTGTCTCTTTGTGGTTATTTTGCATCTCTTTCTAGTTATTTTGCATCTTTTTGTAGTTATTTTGTGTCTCTTTGTAGTTCCTTTGCTCATCTTCATGGTCATTTTGAGTCACTTCCTGCTTTGTACACGTTAATATGAGTGACATTTTGCGGCCCCTGACTCCCCCGTTCAGTAATCCACCCATGCTTAGATCACTACTCAAACATGAACTACACACAAGCAAAAATCACACATAAACATGAACAGTCTTGCACTGCAGACATGGATTACTCAGAAAGAGGCAGAGCCCTCTTTGGTTTGGAATTTCAATCTTCAGTCAGACGGTTAAATATCTCATCACACATAACCAGCAGCTGGAAAGAGGCTGTAAGCCTGAAGGAGACACAGTGGTCAATAATTTTAATAGTATGTGTGTGTGTTTATGTGTGTGTGTGCATGCCTACACTTGCAGATGTGTGACAAAACATAAGGACATTCATTTTTGTGTCCTGGGAATGCTGTTTTTACAGCAGTGTGACTGGTGATTTATCTGCTGCACAAGTGGTACTTTAGCATTTTAAATGTATCTGTTTGAGTGTGTGTTAAAGGTTGAAGGCATGCGTGTAAAAAGTAAAAACGTGTGTATGCAAGCATGCGCGTGTGTGTGTGTGTGTGTGTGTGTGTGTGTGTGTGTGTGTTTTAGTGGATAACTGCCCATGAGCAGTCATAAAGGAGGAAGGTGCCTCTTGATGACTGGCTGTTGTGTTTTTTACCATGGGCTAGAAGCACACTAAAACACCTGACTGGCTGGTAATGAGCACATGTGCACACACATTTACATGCTTTTTCAACCGCTAAACTGCACATCGCTGGGGGAAATAAATGTGTTGGTACATGTTATCTTCCAATGACAGACTCAGCTCCAGGCATGGATTTAACAGGAGGGAACTTCTGGGAAGTAAAGAACAATATGTGGTGCACATATGTGGGAACATACAGTACACATACATGTACGTGTGTCTTTATGAGTACATTAGACAACAAGGAGGAGTGTGGAGCAGAGCGGCAAAAAGGGGGTGAAAGAGAGTTTTGCATTACTTCATTTTACTAAACTTAAAATGTGCAGATGTGTCAACGATGAAGAATTTTGCTGAATTCCTCAAAGAGCTCATTAAAACCCCTCAAAACTTATAAATTATTAGACTGACTTTGTTTTACACATATCACATTAAAATGCTAATGATGCCTTTACTTGACTCACAAAATCAGAGCAAATAAAAATCTCACAAGACTCATTTTTTGTGTTTTCACTGGCTTTCCTTGGCAGGACATGTGCTCCCTGTGTCTGTCGGTAAAGGTTGAAGGCTGTCTACAAAGGAATAGAAAACTGTGTCTTGGGAATGGTTAAAAAAAAAGATATGTGGGAACATTTACGTCAATGATTAATCAGATTTTCCCAATAAAAGGGAAGCATTACTCTAATTGTGTTATGAAGCTTTTCAGGCTAAAACGTACATACATATCACATCTGCTGGATGATAAAAGTACAAAATGCATCTGTTGAAGTTGATCCATAACTTCTTTAGTGTTAGGGTTCCTCCCACTGCCAAGCCCCTCTGAGCACTCAGTACACTGTGTGAGCTTCCACTAACATCGTTTCATCCTAGCAAGGGTGTAGGTTTTGTTTCAACATTGAAGGGGACACATATAAAAAGGGAGTGTTTGGGGGTCCTCTGCCAGAAAACATTGAGCATCAAACACCTCATTTCCTGCATTCTGGTGGATTTTTATGCACCAATTTGTGGCTTTTGTGCATCAATTTACAGTGTAAATGTCTTTAACCTTGTCAAAATAAAAGTCCTCTGCTATTTTCATGTCTCTATTGAGGGGATCAAATACACGTTCTGAATATTGAGCTGGAAATGTTTGATCAGGCGAGGCAAACGACTTAAAGTAAATTCATCTTTTCCTTTAGATGTACTTCATTCCATGCTTTCCATAACTTCTAAGGAGCATCTTCTCATTTCATTTTAAACACTTCAAAAGGCAACTATGTGCTCCGCAATTTCCTCTACCTTCAGGCAAGATAACCCACAGCAGCTGAACTGTACTGTATTGTTACCTCAGTGCCAAAGAGTCTTCCCTGTTCCTGCCAATTCTTCATCTGTGCGAAGCTGACGGCTCTGAAACTGTGGAATTATGAATATTTTATCTCACATCGGGAATATATCTGCATCTATACACACCTGGCAACACTTTCTGGATGTTTGTGACAATATGCAAATCAAGATATAGGGTAACTGTATGTGCATGCATCTCTGTATAAAGGCACAGTCGTGTGGGCTCTCTCCTCATCCATCCATACATCTGCATCTACCTATTTCTTGCCTCATGCTGCGCCTCCTTGTTCCCCTTCTAAAGTTTACAGTAAATTGCAGCCTCATTATTCTGCTGCCTGCAGCATTGAGGTTGGGCTTCATCTCCCCGTGTCTGTCTTTATGATCAGCATCTGGACACCACATGCTTCCCCAGGCTTTACATACACACCCCACCACTCCCTCTTTCTCTATCGCTTCATAGATATCCATTTATTCTCCCCTCATTATATAATCTCAGTGCACTAGGCCATCTGTCCTTTCACCTACTTGAGTAGAGTATTATCATCAATATTGTAGAGGAAATTGTAGAACAAAACAACCAAAGTCTGAATATACCTTGTTTTCAGTCAGAAACTGGTTTGCATGATATCCTTTGAATAGCAGAAATTTTCATATCACAATGTATGAAAAGTAACAGCCGCGTTACCTATAACATTACCACACCTTTGTATATCTGCGAAAAGTTATTTGGTCTAGTCAGACTGCACTGTAGCAATCATTCAGTAAAGCATAGTAATATAACACGCTGGTCACATCTGCATCTCCATCAGCAGACGTGATTATCAGCCCACTTCATCACTCTCTCTGGCTCTCTCCCTCCCTCTGTTTAAGGTAATCCACTGCAGGAGTGTATCAGATAACAGGGGAGTGTGTCATGAAGGAGAGGGCTGACATCTGGCCTTAAATACAGAGGCTTGTCTCTGAGACTGGCCCTTTTAGGTAAACACAGGTCTGAAAGAATCCAGCAGGCCAGTGTCAGCTGACTGTTGATTAAATAAACGATCTAATATCGCTGCCAATAATGGCTGGGTGCTGCATGTAATTAAGAAGTAAGAATGCCTCTTTCAGACCCCAGTGTAAATGCCTTTAAAACATAATAACTATGCCAGCGTGTGCGTGTCTGTGTTGACTTTGCAGTATAGTCTCCCCTGTGGAGGCTGACGTGGCTGCAGGTCTCTTGATGGCCTAGTGAGGCAAAAGAGAAAGAGGAGGGGGTGGACGGGCAGAGAGGTGGAGGTGAACGGGAAATTCCTCATGACTCTCAGGGTCAACAAAAGTAGCGAGGGCTGGCGGGCTTGCACTGAAGTGTAATATTCAGTATTTATACTCAAGACTGGGAAAAGATCTAGTTAGATATGGAAGAAAGTGTTGACTGTTGGTAGGAGATGGGATAAGAAACAAACTCTCACTTCTGATAAACTTAACTTTGCAAGAATGTCACACACATTTTTGGGGAAAGTTTTAAACACATTTCATTGTTTAAAAATTCCCAACACAGGGATTAATTGACCCTGCAGTCCCAGGTGTCCTATAAGCAGTTTGAGGCCCTAATCAAACAGAGTTGTGTGGTGCACAGCCACAGAATCACACTTTTGCTATGAAGTAAACCCACAGACACCTTAAAATCTGCATAAAAAATAGACAGTCGAAGGGCACCTGCTGTGGCTTTGATTTGGGGTAAGAGGCTGTTCTCAAATAGAACTCTGGTCACAGGCAAACATAGATCGGTCAGGGTGCATAATAATTTTAGAAAGTGGAAAAAGCACAGGGAGTACCACCAGCTGGTCCAAGAGCTTCACCTGCATAATGGTCATTCCAAGGCTGATTCTGGGATGAGTCAGGGATAGTTTGACAATCTGCTGTCAATCACCAGGCCTAATTACAGTTGTTTAAACGTTAGAAAGTAGTTGAGGCGATAGGACTTGGAGCTTGCTTGCCCGGGACAACATCTAAAGCAGTAGTTCCCAACTGGTCCAGCCATGCGGTCCAGGTTTGTCCTTAGTCATTAGTTTAAGGTCCACACAGTTTAAAATATTCAGCATCATACGTGCGTTTGGACATGTCGTGGAGCTGGTTTGCTGTCTTTGTTAAGTAGCTGTCTGTTATTCACTCACTCTACAGCAGGAAATAGCACTTCAAAATAAAAGCTCAGTGCTGGATATTCACTGTACTTCAAAATAAAGTGTTGTTTTTTACAAACTTTACACATTTGTGAGTCACTTGCGGTCCATTCAGAATGAACCTACGACCCACTTTTGGACCGCGACCCACCAATAGGGAACCACTGGTCTAAAGTGAGCACCACCAGTCATGTCTGGTGTTCCACTGACTTGTTGTTATCACCACCACAGAAGGCCTGCATCTCAATTCACCTGACAATGGGGAAAAACGGTGAAGATGATGAATGATGTTGGGCACTTTTCCACTCTAAGCTTCAATTTTATGTAGAACAGGAAAATGCGAGGTGCTCAGCGACACAAAAGCAGAGAGCAAACGTTTTACTATCATTGACAACCATTACAAAAAGCCGCCCCAGGCTGCTAAAATGCACTCTGTCTTATCTGAACCTTACAATGCTTTTGAATGTAAGGAGATTTTTTAGGGGGAGTACTGCGGTTGGCCAGCAGGTCAGACTGAGCAAGAGTGACTCGCCATGATGTATCCATGTTCTCCCTCTGTCCCATAGCATCAGGAAAGGTTTCCCTGGTCCTGCACTTTTTAGCCATGTGGTTCCAGGACAAAAAAGTGTCTGAATGTATGTTTCTTTATCCTCCTGAGACCTGACCTTTTGTTTGGTATGCATTTTTAGTCCAATGTCCTCAAACAAGATGACAGTTAAGTCCCAATGTCCTCATATGAGACGATAATAAAGTCCCAATCCCAGTCCCTTTTGTGTCGGGGTCAGCTGCAGACTGACTTGGCAGAGATGACTGCCATCTTGTTTTGACATGTATTAGTGTATTGTGCTCTAACTACCACTAAAAGGCACAAAGAAGTGTCCACGAACAAGGACAGCAGGCCTAAGTTAAGCAGAATGAAGTATTAGGTCCAGTAAACCCAAAATGTGATGTTCTCATATGAGGACACAGGATCTCAGGAGGATATGCTGATGATCTACTTTTGCATGTCTACAATCTTGTAGCTTCCTTCCCTTCAGTTCCGGGCCAATTTGTTTAACTCTCTGGAAAGAACCTCAGTCACCATAACAGCAGGTTTCTCCCAGGTAATTTCCAAACACACTGTGATTTTCACTGGGTAGATTAGAGGAATAACGTGTCATTTTTTGGCACCAAAACCCTACAATATTTTGCTCTGAAAAGATGATTGTTCCTTAGATCGTCATGACAAAACTGGGTACTGAACTGCACTAATACCGTTTTAGTTTTCTAATGGACACAAGCAACTATTCACACAATGTAAGCAAAACCAGACATGCCATCATAGCAAACTGTTATTTGAAACACACTCTGGTTTTAAGAAGGACAAACAGAGAGTAAAAGGAACAGAAATGAGTCTTTAGAAAGCAAGTAAAAACAGAAAACAGTGAAAGAAACAGATGGAAGGTGTGATGAAGAAACAGAAGCATGTCGGGAAAGAAAGAGGAAATGAGAGAGGGGTGGGACAGGGAAGGAGAGGGAACACTGTAAAATAGATGACACACACAGACAGATGGATGGGGCTATAATTATATTTCCTCTATGAGAACATGAGCACCAGTCTTTCAAATGAATACTCTACTGTTCATGAAAACATTGCTCTAAACACTTCACCTGAATAATGAACAGTGGCCCTGTGTCTTCCTCTTTCTACCACTCTCCTTACTTCACCTTATCTTGTTATCCATATCCAGACCTCTCCCTCTCCAGATGAAATCGCTCATACCAAGATGTCCTTGTGTTTCAGTGCCTGCCAGCTCTACTGTTGCTGTGCTGCCAAGCTCTGACAATGCTGCTGGAAGTATGCAGGAACACATGCAGGCATCTAAGCAAGAATTCAAGAGTCTGGAGCCAGGAGTGACCATCTTCACTCCGGGGGAGAGACAGAGCTCGAAAAAAAGGCTCAGGGACTGGAAAGTCAATTATCTGTATTTACTGAAACTTAATTGAACAGATATGTCAGGTCTACAGAGCAACTGTTCCCATGAACACCTTCTTGCCACAGGGCAGAGAGGATCGGGCCTGACTGTTGGCAGGTAAAACATCCTCAGCTGCGCCCCCTCAGCTTTGCACAGAGTTTGCGGGTTGGGGCTCAATTAGGGCCTGGCAAAGATTAGCCTCTGAAGTCACTGTGTTTGGAAAATGGATATTGGGCCACTTAGTAATTTCTACTAATAACACCTCATCATTTCTTGTTAAATTTCCTTATTTCCACTGATAGCCCACAGCTATATGAGCAATACAGTACAAAAAACGTGACTCAGTACCTCTCGAGTCAGATTGAACGCTCATTTCAAAGTGATGCGTCACCGACCATATAGGCCATGTGCTTAATGTCCTCTTCAAAAAAAAAAAGAATAAGCAACACAGCTGCACTGCATGATATGTTCGTTCATTGTGAAGAACACAGGTATTTTAAGTTAGTCACATATTCGCTGTCCTGCTGCTGTCCATGGCTGAAAATAGTCCCAAACAAATGCACTATTTGCTCCTGTTTGAGACACATTTGCCAAAATTACAGTGCTGAGCTGTTTTGGGAAATCTTTGAGACACTTTTTTTGAGTGAACCTACATATTCTTGCGCTGTTTTAAAAGATTTACTTCTGCAGAAGATGCAAATGGGCCTGGGGCTGAGGGTGAGGTGACGTTGAAGTAGTATAGTAGTATGGTAAAGTATTGAGAGAACTCATTGGTAGTTTTAAGAACACAACATCCCTAACAGCATCTTAATGGACCCTTTAACTTTATTTGGTCCTTATCTCATTGTAGTTATTTACCTAATTTAAAAGAAAAGCTGACAATATTTGGTACTCTCACGTTTTGCAGTGGAAAAATTTCACTGTCCAAAGCGACACAAGCATGTTCCATATGGATGAAACATACTCCAGATGTGCTGCATCACTCGGGAAAAACGATGCCTGACTTTCGCACAGCAGAGAGGACCTGCCAGATGTGTTCAGACTATTGTATCTGAAGCCATCTGAGGCCACATCCACGCTAATACATTTTTGTTTTAAAACTAAAACTTATCTCCATACACATGAGAGTTTTAGCATTGTTTTAGTAACAATCTCCATCTGTAATGACATAAAAACGCATCTCACATGACTTCATGTGCACTGGGCATGCACGTGCTGATGCAAAGAAAGCAGATTGTCTCCTCTGCTTAGTTACGTAACACAATACAGAAATGGACAAAAGTAAAACCAAATATTTCTTTGCTTAGACTGACAATGAGGTGGAACTGTTACTGAAAGTAATGCAGTAGTATAGGCCAGTTAAGGTGGTAGAAAACAGATTAAGAGTCATTGCAAAGCAAGTATTACATGAGACCAGTACCAGCCAGGAGCATCATCCATCGCCACAGGAAGCAATGGCAATGGGGAAGGAATAATATTACCCAAACAGAAACAAAGGTATGTCGGCCTTGGTATAATGTTTTGGCTTGATATGCCATGACTGATAAGACCCAGTCAAGAAGCAAACGTGGATGTCTGCACGATCGTTTCGGGAAGTCTCTGTTTCTGCCTGTCCAGAGTAAAATGCAACCCTGGAGTATTCAAACAAAAATGGGGTCAGCAGTGCTTTTAAAGTTATTTGTTTTAGGGGTTCCGATGGACGCTTGGCGTAGATGTAGCAATAGTTATGAAGCTCTAGTGAAAGTCCAGTCAGGAAGACAGTTTTCTTTCTCACCCTGCCATTCCCTTCTTGCATGCATGTGCACTCACTATCTCTACATGTCATCAGCTGGTTCACAATCAACCAATAGCACAGCGACACACCTTCTCTGTCAGCCCATCATCTTACTGCTCCTCATTTCAAATATGGTTCCCTGTCTGCCATTGTTTTTTTTTGCTGCCATGGTGTGCACCCTCCACCTCCCCATCACCACCTAGTCTTTATGGTTTCTTCAGCCTCATCCACCTCAGCAGTCAGCAGCCTCAGAGTCAGCAGCCACCACCATCAGTGTCTAAATTTATCTTGCTGCCGCTTAGATGTCACTCAATCACAAAATATTTTCTTTAACTTCTGGAGGTTGTGCCAAATACCTGAGCAGATGTTAAAAGACCTTTTTAGTTTCCCACGGATTAGATGTGACTGCAGAATACAAATCCTCAGGTGATACTGATTGGGAGGTCGGAGATGACTGTGGCCTGTTAGTGTGCATATGGAGGTTCTGGCCGACTGCGAGCCTTGTGAGGTAACTGGGGAAGTGAACGGAAAACAGGGGCTGAGCCATAAGAGCAGAGCAGAAACACACACCCCTTGTGTGTGTTAAAGCATTCAAACACACACAGGCATATAGGAAAATAGACATACATGCTTGTACATGTATATCCATACCTGCACTAGAACAATGAAGATAATCAGACACACTCATTTTACCAGTGCCAGTAGTGATGTAATTCGAAGTGACACACAGTGAAAACATATGCTGCTAATCATTCACAAATGCCCGTGTTGTCAGCATCAGATAGCCTTTCCCATTGTTATAATTTATTCCATACACTTGGATTAACTGCTCTTTGAAATGATCAAACTCCCTGTCTGACAAAAAAACAATCTGTGCTTCGCTGGTGCGTTCCCACGAAGGAATGGAGCCTGAGGTAACACACCTGGCACAGGGAAACTCATGCGATCCAGCATCACAAAACTGATAACCTTATAAACCTCTTAGATTATTTCCATTGTCTTCAGGTTTAGTATCTGTCAGTTAGAGGAAATGAAAATAGGGAACAAAGAAATTTGCTCAGCACAAAAAAACCCTGATCAAACCGTCAGATGCGTCCACAGGCAGTCTGCAGGGCAGGGCGGTTAGACAAAAAGGGGTACCTCTTGCATGCTCAAATTAACATGCACACACATAGTAATGTTTTAAATAGACATTTGACAGACAGATTAATATTTTCTATATTTAAATCTAAGAGTTGCATGGAATTAATATTACAGCAGTAGAGACATGGTCAGGACTCTCAACTGATACCATTTTTTGTGAGTTTGCAAGTTAAAGTTTCATGTGGTTGCATTCATGCGAGCACATGATGCCAGCTGAGGGTTCTACTAACAGTGACAAACAGAGTGACAGCTGACAACTTAACGTGTTTCATCCAGTAGCTGCTATTAGAAAGTTACCAGCGGAAACAGTTGTTTTGCAGCCTCAGTGTATTGATGTTTATTGCAACTTCAGTAATTTCTGCTGCCTTACGTTCAACACACATCAGATCCAGTAGTGCTGTGGGCGAGACACTGAGCGAGGTGACAGAGTGGTGACTGCACACAGACAGGCGACTGCATCAGAGCCAAAGTAGCTTTTTCAAGTAATTAATTTCTTACGCTATCAGATAAATTAGGGAGTTCACTGAGTGCTGATCCTTTCTCTAGAGCACAAACTTCTTGTGTTTATTTGAATTAAGATTAAAGCACTGAACAGAAACAGATTATCTACATCAGAGTTTATTTAAATAAGTAAAATTATTTAAATAGGTAAAATTATATTGTGTATACCTCTGACCAGCAGTCTCTCTGACCTAGACAGGAACACAGGCCAAAAGAACAAACATGAAACATTTAAGTGTCCCATCAGGGCTCAGACATATCTTGATTTAAAAGGGCTTTTAAAGAGTAAAATGTGGCACTTGGTGCATGAGGAACAGGCCACTGCAGAGCCCAACACTGCAGTCAGCATAAATCACACAGTCCAGGAGACCTTTACTCAGCATTCAAGTCCAATTTTTCATGGTCCATTTGCTGCTGCGTAACTCAGTGCACTCGTCAAAACAACTTAAATATTGGCTATGTCATGTTATGTCATATTGCATATGGGCAAATCCTTTCAAATAAAAATGCCTGAGTGGAGCTGGAAATGGCACAGAGTGTCTAAAAATCCTGCATCAATCTCCTCCTGACATGTAGATACAGGATACAATTACATAAAACTTCTCTCAGTATCTGACAGGAGCTACAGTATACACAGCACATCTGTCAGCAAGGCATTCAGCGTGTACGTATTTGGGGTGCAGTGGAAAATTCTTTACTTATAGAATCACATCATACCTTGGGGATTTATAGTGGTGGCTGTATAAAACAGATGTATTGGTTATTAAAAGTTTAACAAGTGGAACTTTTATACCACAAATCCATCCCCGTCCCTTCATTCTCTATCATTATAAAGTACAATGATAGTCATAAATATAAAATAAGTGGTTATATTGTGGATGAGTAAATAAACAACATGACATGAAGAACAGTCCTGCAGGGAAGGCCGATGATGTCAGCGCTCTGACATGCTCTTTATGGCTTGGTCTTCTCTGGCAATTCCACAAATCATCATCTCGACACCCAGCACAGCACCTGGCTGGGAAAGCTCTTCCCCATATGAACACAGCCGGCGGGCAGTAAACAGCGGCCAGCAGCAGGCAGTGTGAACACGTTAAGACAAATACAGTGTTCACTGCTTATTAAATCCTCTATGATTTTCTTTGAAGCTGCTTACATAAAACAGCAACTAATAGATGCAGGGTGCCAAACTCAAATATTAGCTGGCAAAAGATGAAAGCTGTGAAATTCTCAACTTAACCTCAACTCACGGGGAGTCCAGTCAGCCACTGTGAGAAACTCTGTAGCCTGGGCTGCATGTCATCCATGTCCTCTTCTCCATATTGTCAGTCACGACCCGCCACTCTCATTCTCTTAAACACTGATGTGTTTTTGAGATGGAGAGAATATGTTGTTAATAGTTTAGCTTCCTGCTAACCGGAACCAAAGTCTCATGGCTGCGGCTACAAGTTCATGTTTATGTAGCTAATGTTAAACTCTCGAATCACAGCGTGTCTTCCGTCTCACTCCCCACCGCTACAGACCACCTCACTGTGAGGAGAGTGGGCAGCAGCTCCAGAGACAGAACCCCAGTCAGCAGCTGCTGCACCTCGAATCCAACCAGTGCAAACCCCAGCTTTGGGGGCCGGACAGCCCAGACCATCTGCCAGATCAGCAAACTTTCTGTTGCTGCCGTTACACTACTTAGACCCAGTACTGCTGCTGGCCACCAGTCTGACGTGACACCCAGTGCTAAGGGGGGTTTGCACTGGCCACATTTAAGCCTGCTCTCCTCCCAGGGAGGTGGTTTATAGCAGCGGATAGCGAGCCAGGGGGATGGGGTGGCTAGCCAACTAATACGCTGCTGGTTGCCCAGACGTCACCTATCGTGGCAGTGTGATACACAGACAGGCGGTGTCACTGCCGGTAACGACATAATAAGAGCAGCTATAAAGTCCCCATAGTGCTGGTGGGAAGGGTGGTGGATGGGTTCAACAAACCCCGGACTTTCACCCAGGAGCCTGGTGTTTGCTTCCCGTATGAACGTAGAGTCAAACCATGATGTTTTCTTCTACATCTAACCACATGCTTTTGTTGCCTAAAGACTACCATGTGCTTTTGTTGACATCCTGGCATCAGTAGCAGCATCCAGGAACATCAACAGCAGATGCAGGAGGATAGCCTGTAATATGAAGATGTGAAATGCTACTGACAAAGCGGCGATAAGTAACAATTTAGGATGAGAACTTGTTGGGTCATCTGGTGGGAGGGGCTCAGGACAGAGAGGGGGCAGCTGCAAGAGGAGGTTTTCAAAATCTGCCTTTTTTTGCCTTTCCCAGATTTCTGCCTACCCAAGCTTTATATAACTCACATTGTTGTAGGATGTTTTTCATCATTATTGTCTTATATTTATTTCTTAGGAGCTGAGAGAGCCAGGGCGGATGCATTTCATTGCATTTGAATGTAAAAAACTGTACTTTTTAAAGTAATTAAAAAACTTCAATTTATGCTTTTGAGGTGCTGGATGGCAAAGTCTTTCACCTTTTGGACAGAACAAAGGGAGAGAGGAGAGTACTCGTGGTCAAGCAACTGTGGGAATGTGGATTAACCAACCTGCTAAATGCCCTCTGGGTAATTTCCCAACATTGTTGACCACCTTCTCTCCGCTCGACCACCCCCCCCTCTTTCTCTAATTCCCTGCATTCTTTCATTCTTTAACAGCAGTGTGAGAGTCTTTCTCACCACTCTGCCACTTCTCTGTCAGACCTGCACCTGCTTGCAGACGGAAAACTTCTGAAGGCAGATTCTTCTGACCATCCCAACTGTCAGCTTAAGTCAGGGGCTGGAGTAAGAAGGCGGAGGAGACCTGACCTGGGTGATCAGTGCAGATTATTTCATGTGTGAGCAGGCCAGAACTGGAAACTTTGTGTCCTCCTGACATCCTCAGACCAGCCAAAGCCTGTCTAGTTTTTTGGAAGCGCACGTGATTTTGTCATCTGGTCGGGATGTTAAGCACTTTAAGACTTTTCAGCGTCTCATTTTAACAACGTCTGATTTGCACGTAGATTTTCCACTTCTTACGTTTATTGAAGAATGCTGTTTTTCTCATTGCAAAACTCGTATGAAAATGATAATAATAGACTGTCCAGATCATATCAGATGACTCTGAGGTAAAAATTTTGTCTGTGCTGTTAATGCAATGCAAAATCAAACTTAAAGAATAAAGAATAGAATTGTAACGCCCTGGATCAATGGGAAGACATTTTAAAGAGGCAGCACATGATCTCTTTGATTTTTTTTTCATGCACTGCATTTGCTTGAAACCAGAGAGGAAACCTAGTTGACTTTTCTAACTTTTCTGAGACATCCTCCAACTGTTCATCTCCATAAAGTTTATGTTTCAGCTCTAATGCACATTCTCACAGCAGCAAAACCTTTCCCAGGTCCCACTGGAGGGAAATATGGAGGTTAAAGGGGGGGCTGGGGTCCTGCCGCTGCGGCACAAGTTAGTGTCTCTCCTCTTTTATCACCACCCTGATCATTGTGTTTAATCATCTACATCCTTCTGTTTTACTCCTCCTTGCTCTGTCTCCCTTGGATTGCACGTTTGAAATGGTGGGGAGGAAAAACAACCCTCTGTTCTGCTCGGGCCTGAAGCTCCAGCGAGGAGCTACAGGGAGGAACATTGTGTCCCCTCGCAAAAAGTGGAGCTTCACAGCCAGATGCTGCCGGTGTTATCTGTTTCTGCTTGATAGTTTCCCCAGTACTTTACATCAGTCTGCCCATAATGTATAAAGACAAGCTGTGGACAGCAGGAAAGTGGAGAAACCTGGCTGCTTTACGGGTAGAGATGGTGTATCATGAAACCGCAGAGTCCTTGGCTTGAGTCCAGCTGGAGACCCTCATCTCACGTCATCCCACTCTCACTATTTCCCCGAGCTTCTGCACAGTCATATAAAGGCAAAAATGTCTTTTTCAGCAGTAAGGATCTTGACTTACTTCGTCAAATGTAACTGGATTTGCTTTACTCCTTTACAACTTTCACGCCATAGTTGTCCTGATTGTCATAATACAGTCACTTAGTTGTTCTGTAACACACTGTAAAATGCTACAATGTGGATTTAAGGTTTTAGTGAGAGCTGCATTACAATCTGGCATTTATTGGGTGGTTTGGCTTACATGTTGGGCAGTAATGATAATGACATAAAGAAACAAAGAGGCACAGAGCTGCGTGAGCTGTGTGGAGTAAAATGTGTCCTTTTCTTAACCGATTTAGCCACAAAAAGCAATTAAAGATTTTATTGTGAGAAAAAAAATCCTCACTCGAACAATACTTAAGATGTTTTAAGTATTTCAACTGTTTCACATTTGCTACTCCTCATCATCATGACTGCCACAGGAACAAAGTGGCACCACACACTGCGGCATCACATATGGAGCTGTCTACCAGCTGAGTTAAAAATGCAAAACAGTTTTAATGTTGTTAATAGAGTAATAAATCATGGCTTAAAGAGAAACAGCATTGTCCTTATACTGAATACCACAGCAGACATGCAAGTATTTTGTATTTTGTGTGGATATGTGGATGTATTTTCTTTTCTTTGTCTCCTCTGGACAGGTGTTGCAAATAATAATTTCACTACAAACACTAAACAAAGTGCACCTGGTTATTGTGCATACATGTACAATACTGTAATATCCAAAGCTTAACAATTCAGTAGTTCTTATTTTCATCATTTAATAGCTTCTTGGACGACCCTCCTACTGCACACACAATAATCTCAATGTGCTAAATACACTCATATGTGTTCACTAATAATCTTACTGGACTTAAAGCCCAGTGCATTATGAACTCTTATAAACATGGTTTATGATAGTTGGTCCACAGAAGTGGAAAGACTACGCGCTGAGCTGTGGCTGCTGAAATAAAATTAATTGCCTGAATAAAAGAGTCCAGTGTTAGAAGGTGGTGACCAAGACCTTATGTGTCCTTATTCTATGTTCACAGTGGCGTTCACAGTGGCGTAGCTTTCGTGTCAGCATCGGAGCGGGGACACGTATGAAGTGAGGGTCTGGAGGTGAGCATCAATCACTTTATTTCCTGCATTCTGATCCATATTTGTGCATCAATTTTTGCCGTTTCTGTTCTGTAATTTTGTCAGAATATAAGTCCTCTGCTACGTTAACATTTTTATTGGGAAGGGGACAGACGCACATGTCCTAAATTTTGATGGGAACGTGTACCCTGCATCCTTTGTTCTCTCATGATGAATTTCTCTGTTAGTGACACTTTGTTGTCACAACAAACACACTTGGACTGATCAGCTTTAGTTATACACTGTGTTTGTTCATAGCTGCACTGACCTCAGGGTGGAGAGATGCCACTCATAACTGCTGGGGCCCTTCTTCTGTTAGTTAAACCACTCACAAAGCCATGTTAGTTCAGCCACTTTGCCTCTGACAGAGAAGGGCCCCACTCTCTGTATTGAGTTTCTCCAGTGTGCATGTGTGTGTTTTGGTGAGGGTCTCTGAATTAGTAACAGACAGTCGCTCTGCAAACAAAAGCAAGACATTCAGCAAGGGAAGGGTGGGAAACAAAGCACAAGAATGCCAGCCAGGGTGCAACAGGGTCTCTAGGAGACAGACTAAGGGGGAGAGAGCATTGCAAACATTCACCAGCAGAGCTGCATGTGACTGTTATGTCTTCCATCTCACATTCTTTACATCTACACTTTGATAGTAAACCTGCCTGTTGTCAGAAATCTCTCACATTCTGGTAGATTCTCTATCTCTATCAGGCTGCCTCATGCAGACCGTACAAAGGCACACACACACACATTTTACGCATGACTTCCCAGAACTCACGCACCTCCCCAACCCTGCTGTCAGATCTACTCAATGTCTCCTTTCATCCCTTCACCTGCAGGGTCCCTCTTTGATAACTTTATATTATCTCGGTCTGCTTAAAGACCCTACCTGGGGTGAGGCCCCTCTTTCATACCTGCTGTTTTAAAGCCACCGTTTCCGCAGGTTTGTGCTGTATCAGACGAAGGGAACAGTGATTAAGGGTTAAGCCTAACCCAACATGCACAGCAGCTCTTTCATCTTCTGCCACAGTGTGCAATTTGGATGCCGCACAGCGGCAGACACGCGAGGTAAGTACATCGTAAAACGCAGCAACAGGTCTGCATGGCGATACTGACAATGTGTTATTATAATTAACGCGGACACACGCTGCTTTCCATTAGAGCACACTCCGCTGCAGATCATCATATGCGCTCTGAGAGCCTGTCCTGAAATGCACAAAGTTTGGGAAACATGGCTATATCTCTATAAACCGGCCGGTAAACAACCATCAAACTTATCGTAACAGTCATGCCAACCACAAAAGTAAACTCCATCCCACAAATTGCATCTACTGCACCCCTGTTTGTGCGTCTCTCACCAAATCGCGATGCGCTCCTTCGGGTACTCCAGCCTCTCGATGCAGCCCAGGTAATGTGGCAGGCTGTGCGCTGCGTTGCGAGCCACGATGGCGATCATAACCTTTGGCTTCAGCAGGGCAGACTCGGGCTTCATCTGCTCCTGCACCAGCGTCACCAGCTCCGACACGCCGCCGGGCACCACAGCGGCCAGTAGCGCCAACAGCACACCGACTCCCACGGCCCCGACCGCCCGCATCTTCGCTTCCAGATTCCGCCGTGAACCGTCCGACCTTGGACCCGGAGTCCAGAGACTGAGCGAGAGAGTAGTGTTGGTGAGTGAGCAAGGGAAGGAGTGAGCCACGGTGGGAGGGGGAGAGAGGAAGGAAGGTAAAGGAGGGGGATAGGCTGGGTGGAGGGCTTCCTACCCCTTTTACCCCTCCTACACCCCTGCTGATGGCTGCTGCTGCTGTTAGAGTGGAGCTTCCTCTCCACTAATAATAAACTGTGTAAACATAATAAAATCAAAAATGGCTCATAACACATTAACCAATATTTAAATTTATACTGGCTGATACATGGGTGTTTCTGTTTGTACTTTAATTCAAAATGTGTCAACAAGATGTGGTAGAAGGACACCATGTTCCAAATCATTACCCATGATGCCTGTCTGCAACCTGTTGGTCCATGTCTGTTCCTCCTCCTCAGTTCTACCACTTCCTGCATGTTTCTTTCCTTTTCCAATGCCTTCGCCCGTGACAGACTTCTTGGATGCTGCAGAGCACCATGAAGTCATCATCTCTGACATCAACATTCAGCCAGACTGCTGCACCTATTAATGTGTTTTTAATAGAAGCTTATGTGCCCTACAAAACTGTACAGTAGCAAAAGTTTTTATGAATTTCATTAACGGGTAACATTTTTAATTTAACCTTAAGAATGTGAGGTACATTATAGTGTAGTATATTCTTATTAATACTAGCTAGGGGATGGGTTACATTAAAGCAGTGATGCTCAGCTTACAGCCCACGAGCCAAGTCTGGCCTGCAGTAGGGTGCCAGATGGCCCCCCTACCACTTCCTAATTCACAATGAAAATAAACTGACTCACACTGGGGATTGTTTTTTGTACTTTAAATGTAGATAAAGTGCCAGAGTGCTTTAAAAACAAAACAAAAAAAACATTAACATAGAGCTTGTTTATTAAAAAAAAAATAGTATAGGGAGGATGCCCTGGACCCCTTCAGAGGTCTGACCCAGGCCCTATATGTTCTCAAATCCTAGAAATGCTCCTGCGTACACCTAACCTGTGCAGAGCTGCTGCAATTGGCCCCTGGCTTCCTGTCATTTTGCAAAAGCAGCGCCTCCAACATCCGGAGGGAGCTCAGAGCAGAGCCGCTGCTCCTTCATGTCAAAGGGGTCAGTTGAGGTAGTTCGGGCATCTGATCAGGATGCCTCCTGGGCGCATCCCGCTGGAGGTGTTTCCGGCATGTCCCACTGGTAGACAGGGCAGACCCAAGACATGCTGGAGGGATTACATATCTCATCTGGCCTTGGAACGCCTTGGGGTCCCTCAGGAGGAGCTGGAAAGTGTTGCTGGCGAGAGGGATATTTTGGGGTGTGACCCGGCCTCGGATAAGTGGATGAAAATGGATGGATGGATAGATGGGTGGATGGCGCCTCGGCAAAGCAAGTTGAGAATCCCTGCAATAAGGTGTGACCCAAAAAGGAATGAATAGTGCAGGCGACACAAAAGAGGGAGTTGCATTATATGAAATTGTACAAAAACAAAATACACAAAGACAACATTCATTACTGTCAACAGAAAACCTCCAAATTTGGTGATTTTGCATTTTGCCTTCCTCTAAATAAACCATTTAGAAACCCGCTGGATTATCTTAAAACAACAACAAAAACATTGTCACAAAGCTCAAAACCGAGCCTGTGAAACGTTGTGGAGATGCATTGTTTTCACAGGACAGTGACAACATGATTTTCCTTAATTAAAGGGATGTTTTTGGTATCTTTTACTCAAATAACTTTGTTTTTTGGGTTGACAGCAAAATCTAAAATATGGAGAAATACTGGAAATTGTAACAAACCAAGACAAGTGAGACAATTAAAAAGAAAGATATAAAAGAAAGGTAAAAGGTAAAAAAAACAAAAAACAAAACATGCAGACAGAAAACATAAGGTACATTTCACGTCTTCAAGTATGCATGAATTCACATGAACACACTATCTGCGAAAGAAGCTTTCCGAGGACAATGTTTAACTCTCAGTGGCATTAAACACTAAACACTCACAGTACCTAAACACGTCATCTTACTAGAGTATGACAGAAGAAAATGTGCCAAACCAATATGACACAAACATTTAACTAAAGTTGCGCCAAAACACTTCAGAGGCTTTCCAAACTTTCCACAGCATCAGACATTTGCTGTAAATAAGCTGTACTGCTAGAGTCCATAGGAAACTGTCAGACAAATATATACCTCCAGCTCCAAAAGTTGGCATCCATTATCTTATAATATCATACTACATGTTCTTATATGATTACAGTAACCCTTAGGTAACCTTTTTTGATTATAGTGCAGTCACAACACAGACAGACGGGCAAAGCCAGCTTACTTCTGTCCCTGTCTCGACTCGATGTGTTTATTTAAGCTAGGATCTCTGCCACTTGGTAATGTTTTCCCTCCCAGTTGAGGTAATGAGAGTACTCTGCCATGTTCTTCGTTGTTGGATGCTCTTAGTCACTGCAGAGGAGAGACGGACAGAGAGGAGAGTGGTGATTTCCATCTGTGCGGGTAATCCATGAGCTCCCTCTAGTGCTTTCCCAGATACAGTTAGGATGTTTAAAAAAATAAAATCTTCCCACACACACACTTGCCCAAACCTGAACCCCCAGACACTGAAAATGCACAAAAAACTTTGCCCAGGGAACATTTTCTGACCCTGTAAACATGCAGTCAAGCTTTTATTCCTGCACACAGCTGTTTGAAACAAAGGTCATAGATCAGGATCATCAGCAGTCTAGCTGACAGGAGGGCTCTGCCCGTGTTGAGATCTGCTCAGACGCACATAAACAGTAACTTCTGGGGTCAAACTCTGGTCCAACCGGACTGTAAATGTTTAGCCTTCAAGCTGAAATAAAAGGAAAACGACCAAACTTAAACTTTACCTCTTGTGTTAGTCACTCTGCACATCTCTAAAAAACAGCCTCACCCCGTTGGCCCGGTGTCAGGCTTCAACACCAGGGCAGTCCACGATACATTTTCATTATTCAAATGGCTCGTGCACTCCCTCTTCTGTCATAGAAAAACATCTAGTTTGTAATTTTGGTTGCCTACTTGACATGCAGCCATTTGTCCCTGTGTAACTGAAGTATGGATGACAGATTGACCAGAACTGTATCATTTTTTTAAAGTTATGTTTGGGATAAATTAAAGACTGCCAGGCTTTTGGGTTTGTTAAGCTGTGGTTGCAGGGAAAGCGTAGCTATACGCTTTAAATAGCAGGGTAAATCCTTTATAACTAGGTTCAATAAATAGAAAACTATGTCACACAGAAAACTCCAGGATAAATATGTACCATATGCTGTAATTTTTTTGTAAAAGTAGGCATGAAAAAATGTAGACAGCTAAAAGGACTGTGGCACTTCTTCATGAGGTTAATTTAAAAGAGACAGATGGTGAGCTCACGCTGTTTTCTGCTGTAACATTATGGAAAGTTAATAAACATAAACACACAGCTATGAGCCTCAAACATGAGATATTATAGGCACAGCACATAAAATTGTAGTTTTACACAGCAGTCTGCTGAGGCTCAGTGGAAACAAGTGATTTGAGGAGAGGAAAAGCCTGCACTCTCGTTGTAATTCCATTGAGCTGATTTATGTGTGAGTGTGTCTAAGTGTGTGTGTGTGTGTCTGGGTGGGTGGTTTTGGACTTCATGCCTCCTTCAGGGCTGTCAGGGTGATGTACTGCTCTAATAGATAGTGCTTGATCATGCAGAGAGCTCTCTGAAGGAGCCCCCGTGCATGCGCATAATATGTGCCAGCGTCAAGGAGACGCTGGAACCAGCAGATGGTGCTCTTGTTTTATCCTTGGAGAGTCCTCCTCTCTATTTCTCACACTCACACATTCAGTCAAGCATACACACTCCCTTGTCTTTTGGGGACTTGGGTCCAGACAGTGTGAGAGAAAGACACTCATCCTGGTCAGATGATTGAGATGACTGTGTCACTAAATAACTCCTGACACTGCTGCACAGCCACAGTCTCCTCAGCACCACTGGGCTCAAGTCACCAGGCTTGCTCCGGGCGCTGACTGCTGCTTGCTCAGCTAATGTGAATTTGGCAGACTGCAGTAAAACACAATACAAGTGCAGAACCATAAAGCATTCAGGCTCTCTCGTGATCCATTTCAATACTCTGCTGGTCACTTCAGGGATGCAGGGAATTCACAAACAATCTCCAATATTGTCACATTGTGCTCTCCACATTGATTAGATGCATCCAGACAGTTGCATAATTGTTCATAGATAAAATATGGTGTGTGTACACTGTTCAATTAGCTTCCTGGGATTTAAGTAGGTCATTTCTTGTGGATGTGTGGCATGAATGCAAATGCATTCAATTCTACCTTCCTAAAGCCTTGGCCTCCCCCTCATGTGATTTGCTTCTTTGCCAAGGTAATCCAGAGTATGGATCTGCATGGAGAGGCTTTACATACAAATGGATGGGGAGCAGAGAAAGAGCAGCAGCTGGGCCGACTTTAGAGACACAAGAATATACTGTAGTTCTTGTGCTAATAGATGAATGAAAAATCTATACTTCTCCACACTGAGAGAGAGCAAGATGGTTACATGGCCTGGCTGCCACATTTCTAAATGAATGTGTGCAGAGCTACAAGAGGTAGATTACTCCAAAGTGGGTATTAGGCAGCGAGGAACTGCTGGAGAGAGTTAACACACCAAGCAAAGGCCTGCTGGGCATCCAGGCAGGGATCCATCCCTTTGCCTCTCAGAGTTGACTCACACTCTCTACGTGGGCAACGTTTACATGTAAACACACACACACACACACACACTCGTTTAAAACTGCTGTAAAAGAGAACCATTTTTTCCCATCATTATATAAACCTGCCAGTATAAAAGAAGTAACACAAGCCTTTTTGATTCATGAAATTGAAATCTCACCAAAACTTTGAGTGTGTTAGATATTAGATTGCCACAATTTTGTTAATTCAGCTGTTTCACCAACCAGCCAGGAACATTTTACTGCTCCTACTTGGTGCAGTTTCGCTCTTACAGCACATTTACACACACACAAACATTATTTCTTAGCAAAACTTGCATGTAGTTCAGTTTTATTTGTCTCCAAGTCTCTTTTCCTCTCACTTTTTGTACTTTTTTGTTGTGCTTGTTGATGTCTGTTGTACCTCACAAGCAGTGTTGGGAGTAACTAGCTACCTGCAGTTACATGTAATTACAGTTACTGTGAAAAAAAAAAAAATTAAATGACATGCACTAATCAACATGTTGATGATTACAAAGGGGTTACATCCGAATATATTCTTGTATGTAGAATGCAATATTCATTCTGTTGCTGTGCATCTTCTCCCCATGCAGAGAACCTTCTTTTGGCATAGCCTGTTTCCAGATGTTTGCAGCTTTATTGCCTAGTTTAAAACATTTATTGGAAAAGTAATCAAATGTAACAAGTTACATCACTTTGATGAAGTAATTAAAATAGTTACATTACTTATTACACTTATACTCTGAGAACATAACTCCTATTTTATCTTCTCTTCACTGGCTCCCAATAAAACAAAGAATTTTAAAATACTTCTCATTGTGTTTAAATGTTTTAATGGTTCCCCTTAGATCATCAAATAAAGGTTTACCCATTGTATCTAAAATCAACTCTCAATCAGCTCATGGTGCTTTTAGTCATTATGGTCCTACTCTCTGCAATTCTCTTCCACGTGAACGATGGTCTGCTACAACAGTGTTCTCTTCTAAAAGCTGTTTCGGCTCTATGTGTTCTGTGCTGCTGTCCCTTTTCCCTCCACTGTAGATCTGCCCAGGTGTGCTGCATTAGCTAACGAGGTGCATTGCACTTGGCATGGAGGAAGTGCTTAAGAGCTCCTGTGCCAGCAGCAGAGGAGAGAAGCCTCTGGTGTGGAGACTGCTGGTCCTGCTGCCTCTCAGGGTGGGATTTTTGTTGTCTTGTTTGCTTATTTATTTGTCAATAGATCCCATGGATTTGAGTTTTTTAAAGATGTCTTATGTGGTTATTTTGGGTCAGTGGTGGTATTTTGTTCGCCCCATGGGGCTGCCAAAAGATGGGAATTTGTGGGGAGAAAAAGCATCTTAAAATCTTTAAAGATTTTTGCACAGAGAAGACATCCACACCAATGTTTTTCCATTCATTTTGATGGTTTTATAGCTCCAGTACCTCCACTTTGTCTGAGGTGCTGGACACTGCTCACTGTCTGGGTGAGCAATGTTTTTTTTTCTCAAACTTGTGGGAACAACCAAAAAGTGACGTAAAAATCAAACCACAATGGGTGCACTCTGGTTATTTGGATTACAGTCACACTTATCTGTGGCTAAAGCTAAATTACTGTATTTTTCCGGCCAGTCTAGACTGGTTAAATACGTATTAAAACTAAAAAATCTATTTTAATGCTCATCATCTTAGTAACTGAGTTTGCTTTACCACATATTGTAAGTAAGAACGTAAATAAATCTTATCATAATGAGGAAGAAACAGTAAAAACATGGAGAATATATCCCTAAAAAAGCATACAATTCAAACTCCCAACCATTTTCTCTTGTCTTCACTGCATGGTTTTGATGTGTGGCACTGGATGCCTTATGCAAGCTGCAAGATTCGTGCTGAAAGGCCCAATCTGTGATCCAAATATAAACATAAGGGCCATTCCAGCAGCACAATCCAAAACACAGGAACCTGTTATCACCTCCAGTTTGATTGGCAGGTCTTTTAATATATCGCTTAACACCAGGCACCAACTAAATCCAAGTTATTTGTGTTTCAGAAGCCGCAAACGCTGCAGAGATATTCTTATTCATGCCAAACAAACAACTGATGTTTCATCATTGAGACAAATTTTCAGTTATGAATGTGAATTTGGCTCAGATTTATTTAAGGATTTGGACTTTAATCACACCAGCAGCCAAGAACATGTTGTACCCTAATAAGGACTCTCACACTTTGGGCTGTAATTCACTCACACACACACACACACACACACACACACACACAAAGCAGGGAGGAGTGGGCTCTTTATTGGTACTTACGTCAGGGTGGAAAGAACATTTTCTTGCCTATATTCCTGTCTGAGGTTAACGGGCAACATCCGTCTCTTCCTGGCTCTCTCCCTCCCACATTCTCACTCTCCCAACTCCCTCGTTTTAATTTCTCGCTCTTCCCTCGCCCACCTTTCTCTCCCCCTCTCTCTCTCTCTCTGTCTGCCTCCCAACACACATTTATTTCTCTGTGTGGGGGGAGCCTCGCTGCGAGCATTGGCCCACAGGGATCCTTTCACCGTGGTGATGTGCACAGTGGCTGCTGATTGTAACCTTATGTGCCCCTGCAAGTGAGTCATGCGAGGTAAGGAAGGAGTGTGTGTGTGCGTGTGTGTTATGTGTTGGAGAGAGACAGTTGGGTGCAGCTATTAAAGAAACAACCAGACTACTGAGCGTTCCTTTCATGATGTGGTAATCAAGTTTACCGCTGACACTCACTCAGAGCATGATGGCGTCCAGTCCCACAGGGTGCACATTAGGCCAAGCCTTGGGGCAGATATCGATCCAGCACTGTTGGATTTTATATACTACGTTTTATAACACATCACGCAGTTATTTGTGATGAGAAAGTTGCTCAGTTGTTGGCAGTATTATCACGCAATTCATTTTTGTAGGGACAAATCATCAGTGTCATTATTTATTATGATGGATTACCATTATTATTTATTGCTCTATAATGAGTTTCTCCATGTTTGATTGAATGTTGCCAATTGGATATTGAATTCACTGAGGAAGCTTTTTCTGATTTCTGTTGATATCTTATTTCCCTGCACGCACACTCTCATAAAGAGCCATAAAACAATAAATTATTACTAATAATAACCCACAAGTTCCTCTGTTACATGTTTTGTTGTGTTTATAATTCTCGATTATTAGTTTAAACCTGCAATAACTTATTTTTTGGTCACTTGGAGGATTGATTATTATTATTAACATATTGTTTGCCAACATGCAGTTTACACATCAAACAGATACAAAACAACAGGGAGGGAAATATCTGGCTATTTCACTGCTAAATGCTCCACTATGTTTGACATAGTGGAGCTTGAACCCAACAGAGCAGTTGTGGGCCTGCTTTGGTGAAAATGAAAGTGACAACAGGTGCAATGGAGAGACAAAAGCAAGACACCCCCCCAAAAGGAATGGTTTTACATATGGTGGCCACAGACAGTTCCTCTCTCCTTATCCTTCCTGGCTGATTCTTCTCTAGTTTTGTGTTCTGCTAGTGTCCTTGTCACTACTGGTAGCATGAGGTGGTACCTGCAGCCCAATCAGGCTGCAAAGGTAGTCCAGCTCCTCCAGGATGGCACATGTGTGGTCGCAAGAAGGTTTGCTGTCTCTCCCAACACAGTCTCAGAAGCAGGAAGAGATACCTGGAGACCGGCCATTGCACGACGAGAGCTGGACAGGGCTGTAGACGGGCATGAACCCAGCAGCAGGACTGGTATCTGCTCCTTTAGGCGAGGAGGAGCAGGAGGAGCACTGCAAGAGCCCTACAAAATGACCTCCAGCAGGCTACTGGTGTGCATGTTTCTGACCAAACTGTCAGAAACAGACTCCATGAGGGTGGCATGAGGGCCCAACGTCCTCTAGTGGGACCTGTGCTCACAGCTGGGTTGGCATTCACCAGAGAACACCAGAATAGGCAGGTCCCGCATTGGTGCCACGTTCACTTCACAGATGAGAGCAGGTTCACGCTGAGCAAAGAGTCTGGAGATGCGGTGGTGAACGTTATGCTGCCTGGTAAATCATCCAGCATGATTGGTTTGGTGGTGGGTCAGTGATGGTCTAGGGAGGCATATCCTTGGAGGGTTGCACAGACCTCCATGTCATAGCCAATGGTGCCCTGACTGCTGTTATAGGTACCAGGATGAAATCCTCAGAGTGACTGTCAGACCTTACGCTGGTGCAGCAGGCCCTGGGTTCCTCCTGGTGCAGGACAACACCCGGCCTCATGTGACCCAAGTGTGTAGGCAGTTCCTGGATGACAAAGGCATTGATGCCACTGACTGGCCCTCTTGTTCTCCTGAAATCCAACTGTGCACCTATGGGATGTTATGTATCAGGGCATCTGACACCGCCAAGTACCTCCACAGACTGTCCTGTAGCTCACTGATGCTCTGATCCAGGTCTGGGAGGAGACACCATCCGCCGACTCACCAGGAGCATGCCCAGACATTTTTGGGAGTGTACTGAGGCACGCAGGGGCCATACACACTACTGAGTCACATTATGAGTCGTCGTGATAAAATTCATTCAAGTTGGATCAGGATCAGCCTGATTTGAATTTTTTACTTTGATATTTGGTGTGATTTTGAATCCAGCCCTCAGTGGGTTGATGATTTTGGTTTCAACTGGCCGTTGTTACATGATTTTGTCCTCAACTAATTATACAATGTACATCAGTAAAGATTTTCAACTTAGATAATTTGCTCATTGAAATCTGATGTGTGATTTAAATGTTCCCTTAATTTTTCTGAGCAGTGTACTTCACAGCTAGCTCATCGCAAACATAGCAATTTTGTCGGGACTTCCGCTTCCAGGCTCAGGAGCTAAGGGGGCTGATAGTGGACTGACTTTTAGATTAAGGTGGGCGAGTCACGTAGCTCCTCCAGCTGCAGTTATACCCACTCAGGGACAGATGGAATTGCAAATGGAAAGCGAAGCTTAAAGGAAACCAAACTAAACACGAATGGTGTCATTATCCTACATCTATTAAACTGTCCAATCAACATTTACTTCACTATGATAAATTAAAGCAAAAATAATGTCCATTTTCAGTTGCATATAAAAATGTTGGTTAGTGCAGCTTTAATTAGTTTTATTTTCAGAATTATTGTAGTTTAAAGTGAGACAATGAACATATTGCCCACCAGACTGCAGTACTGATATTCTGCCAGCAGGTGGCATAACGCTGTCTTGGTGCTGTGAGTCAATCTGCTCTGACTGCACGGCTTTAGGCAGCATGACCACAGGAAAATAGACTGACATCACACTCCACAGTACACTGCCAGCGTGACGGCGCTCCATTACTCAGCTATACACACTCACACACACACTAAGATGCCACGCGCATTAAGAGCTTCTTCGTTTTTATTTTTAATAGAAAAAAAGTATTCAAAATAATACAACAGGAAGTATCCGGTAAAGATGACAACAAAAAAATGTGATCAGGTCTGTGTCTACACGGCAACCACGAATCCTCCCCTTGAGCTCAGCCCCGATGTTCTGCTTAAGTGCCAGAGTGTGTATGGATGTGTGTGTGTGTGTGTGAACACTGAATCAAAGCAGAAACAGAGCTTTACAGAATACCTCTGATTGATGCACATGACAGTCTGCTGGTGAAATGAAAGGGATACAGTGTGTGTGTGTGTGTGTGTGTGTGTGTGTGGTTTATATGTACATGCTGGGTCGTGTTGGAATGAGCGTGTGCTACGATATGTACAATAAAAGACTGTGTGTGTGTGTGTGTGTGTTTCAGATAGGATCTGCAGTGGCATGGTATATGAAGGAGGATGGATCGGGTTGAGACACAGATGCTCTGAATTAACGCGGCTTCAGTCTGCTTGCTGTGGTGACGAGGAGGATAATGACATTGATGAAGATGATGATGATACACTACGAAGGAAGCCAAGAGTAAAACAATCTGAAGAAAAGAACATTTGAAAAGGGGGAAAAATAACTGAACGAGTGTCTGTGGAACAGAATAAAAAAGAAACAAAAAAAAAAGGTCCTTGACTTCAGAAGGCAGGAGGAGTTTAGAGTTTCTAAATCACCGGCTCGCTCCCTAAACTTTCTTATTAAAATATCACAAATTTATCACTCTTTCGTCCCGCACCCGCCCTCACCCATTCTCTCAGTCCCTCATGGCCCAGACCGGCCTGGCTGTAGGTAGGCAGGCCATAAAGTTCAGTGTGGATCCTGGTGGTGTTACGTAACTCCTCTGCCTTCACCATCTTCTCCTCCCTGCACTTCCTGTCTTCTTGTGTCTCTCAGTCCTCCACACACCCACCGAAACATTTGTCCTTACTGGGCTTCCATATTTGGGAGTTCCTTTGTCCAATTGCAGGGGTTGAATATTCAGGATCGGACCATGGAGGTGCAGACGGATAGACACAGAGGGACAGATGGAGGAATGAGGGGCTGCTGCTGTCCTTCTTGAGGAGATTACTCTGTTTGACCGACTGTGTCCTTTTTCATCACGTCCTCCTCCATCTCTCCCTCCTTTCGTCTGTCTGTCCCTTCATCGCTCCGCCACCTCCATCTGTCCGCTCAGGGGCCTGAAGGGGTGAGGAGCTAAGAGAGGAGGGCTGGAGTCTCTGAGGAAAGTGTTCTTTATCCCATTCTCTCTCTCTCTCTGTCTCTTTCTCACTTCTCTCACTCTTTCTCTTTCGATTAAAATACTATCTTTGCCATACGTTCAAAAACACACACATGCTCATACCAACATGTACAGTGTCCCGTCACATCAACGCCTCACTGGTAAAACACTGATTCAACTCTGTCTCTCTCTCTCTCAGGCACACATAAGCACACACATACGCATTCACACACACACACTGTGAGGCTCTCTGTGGGGCTGAATCATGGGGGCCTCTGTGCTATGTCCCATCTTCCTCCTCCTCCTCCTCCGAACAGTAGTCTCGCCCCTGCAAAGAAAGGGATTACAGAGAATATGAGATGTGCATAATTTTCATGTTTTTTTTTCTACTCTGGCTAAGTACACTCAGTAATAACCTACTTTAAATGACTCCCTCTGAACCGTCTGCATGCAGCAAAGCCCCCAACGCACCTGTTACTCAAGTCACGTTTAAACAAACCCTCATCTATTCACAGGTACTGGCATAGAAAATACTGTGTGAGGCAGTTAAGTGCTGACAGGTGGGCAGTTACGTTGTTTTGTTTCTTCCATCATGATGAGGAGCTAACTCAGCTGCCTTCATTTCCTCTCCAGAGTTTGCCTAACAGCTCGTCTAACTCTACACGCTGTATGGATTTAAATAAGGATATAAAACACGGGCTGCCTCAGTGGCACACTGCAAATCAGTGGTGGAAAGTAACAAAGAGCATTTCAAAAAAGTGCGGTGCCTAAATACTTCTTTGAGCCTCTTAACTGCTGCATTTCAATTTGATGGATCTTTACACATTTAATTCACCAAATTTCAAATGAAAATATTTTCCACACATTTGAGACACACTGGATTCTCCAGTAGATTTATCTGACAGCTATAGTTAGAAGTTACTTTGCAAATTAGAGCTGAAAGGATTGTCAAGTAACCAATTGTTGATTAAGTAATCTGCAACAGTTCAGAGGACTAATGAGTTGTTTTTTAAGCACAATGCCAAACACTATTGTAACTATTTTTTCATACCTTCATATCTCCCTGACATTTCACAAGAGAAGACGGTACATAACGGTATTTGAGTTAAAAACAACAACAAAAACGTAAACACTGATGGTGATATTAGTCGTTGTAGTATGTATGTCATTGTCTAGCCTACAAAGTTGTGTTTCTAATATGCACCTGGCCTACTTAGTCTTACTGGGTTTAAATACTTATGGCCCATAGAATATGGAATAGATAGGAAACAAGTGCCCTTCTTCTTGGAGGACCTGATGACACTTGTTGCTGCGGTTGATACCGACCCATTGTCAGGCAGAATGAAGATCATGTGTTGAATAACATCATGTGGCTAATGAATTGCTTCTGTAGTCGACGAATGTCATCTCAATATAAAGTTATATATGGCAATACTCTAAAGCAAGGGCCAAGGCTTTTTTTTTTTTTTTTACTAGTCCTGTAACGTTATCCCCACCACTCACAGTCGCCATCAGCTCAGCTGCCTGTTCCACCAGTAAAGATTGACCTCTGGTGGCATACGCTCTGCACTACAATACATCACTTCAATACAGCATCTCCATATCAGTTCAATATAAAGAGGAGTATCTGTGTTTTTGAAGGTGCTGAAAAAAATACCTGTGGAATTTCAAAATATCCTGGTAAACTGTAATACCTTGATATCGCCTAAGCCAACCAGCTCATCGCTAACTTTGTCTGTCTGCTGTTTGATGCTGAGAAAGTAGCGTACTCTGGGTTCATCACAGCTTTTATGCTGAACAGACGAGAAGCTATGCTAATGAGAGCTGTGAGAGTGAACTTAAATCAACAAGTTGCGGGAAAGAAAACCAGAATAATGAGCTGCAAGGTGCTAAAATACGGTCCATCGAGCAATCAATCACTGTAGGATCATTAATATGGTCAACCTGTTTTACAGCATACATAATCATTTCATTCACCGTTAATACAAAAATATTTACATATATATAAATTTTGAATGCAGGACTTTTACCTCCAGAAATAACCGGTTATTTCTACACTGTGATATTGCTACATTCACTCAAGTTACAGAACCTGAGTTTGTCTCCCACCGCTGCAGAAAACACCCTCGCTTGTTTCAAGGCAGGCTTGAAAAATGAAATGCATCACACCAAAGCTGAATCCAGCCATTACACACCATCATTTCACTTTGCAACCTCATCTACAGTCAGAAACAACTGGTGTGATTCAAGTGGCAGACTTAAGAGTAGTGAGTGCTCATCATCACTGCAGTGATGACCTGCTCCTCCTCCCCCTCACACATGTGGAGCCGAGTGCTGAGCTCGTACGCAGAGTGACAATGTGGACTAATGGATGTTGTTGCTGTACAGCCTGTCTCTTTAAATGTTAAGACCCAGCTGTTTCTTTAAACGCTCAGGGACCCAGTTCGTGCCCCCCCGAAAACACGCACACACACAGCCCCCCCTCACCTTCTCAATCTTCTCATCCAGCATCCTGAAAAATTCCTGCTGGCTCTCTGACGTGTGAATACTGAGAGAGAAGGAAAGAGAAGAAAAATGGAAAAGCGAGAAGGAGGGGGAGAGGAAGTTGGAGGATGGAGACGAGGAGGAGAAGGGAGGCAACAAATACATCATGAGAATTTTCCATTACACCCCCCACACAGCACAAACACAAACACACACGCACACGCACACGCACACGCACACGCACACACACACAATCCCCACTGCAGTGTGAGAAAGGCTGTGGAGGAATTTAAATAATTATTTTATAAAGTATTAACCCAGTCTTTCATCCAAAGGCTAAATACTGTGCAGCCACCAACAACCAATATGTTTGCATATACACACACACACACACACACACACACACACACACACACACACACACACACACACACACACACACAGAGTCTCAGATGATCCAAGAGGCAGCATTACAAAAACCAGACACAAAATATCATTACAACACGTTACGGATACATTAAATATCCGTTTTCGTTGGAACTCCTTTCTGTGGAAGAAGCAGTCCCTATGAAAACTGTTCACAGTGAGCTGGAAAAACAAACTCACCACAAAGTCTATTAGCTTTCCATTATATCACACGATCCTCCTTAGCAGATAAAGTGTGACAATGACTACATTTACATATAAAAAATCAAGTAAATTTTATTTGTGCAGCATATTTTATACACAGGTAAACTCAATGTGTATGAAAACATTAAGAAAAGCAATAAACAAAATGAGACAGATAACATATTACACTAATATTCCTGTTAGAGCTGTGCATACTCCGATTAACGTGTCCTAACATGTCGTTTATCGCAGATTATTATGGATTATTTATTATTTATGTTTACTGTATGGTGCTATTGTTTCATTCTCAAGGTCTGTGTTTTACTTATTGTATTATTTATAGGTTAAAAGGGCTGAGAGAGAGCCAAGGCAAAGAGTATGTCATTACACTGAATGTACACTGTACTTTTTAATGTATATGACATTATGACAGCTTGAAGGTAAATATGGAAAAGTAGAACGACTGTCGCTTGTACGAGGATTTTTTCCACCAGTGGCAGACTTATTCGACCATTCAAACACAGCCCCCCTCTTTCATTCCTTCGACCACATTCTTGAGGCGGTCAGTATTACAATATTTACACATATCCAAGAACCTGTTGATATCAAAGTCTTTCACAAAAGTTTGTGAAAGACTTTAAAAGTAGGTGTGTTTCTCCTTCTGACCAGAAATGTGGGCTTTTCTTTGGGCATGCATCTCTACAGTTCAATTCAATTTTATTTATAAAGCCCAATATCACAAATCACAGTTTGCCTCAGAGGGCTTTACAGCATACAACATCCCTCTGTCCTTTGGACCTCACAGCGGATAAGGAAAAACTCCCCCCAAAAAGACTCTTTAACATGGGGGAAAAAAGCAGCCTTGCAAACTGTTTGCAAGTCTGGAATAATCTTCCTCTTTCCTTGAGATCTGTCACTTCTTTCCGCTGCTTCAGTACTTCATGTTTTCAAAATGTTATACTGTAAACTGCTACGTGACTATCAAGGCCATGGTATCCAATTTTAATTTTCCTGTACGACAGCTGAGGGCAGGGGGTGTGGGTGGGTGGGAGATGGTGAGCAAGCTGTCTGTATTTGTGTATTTGTTGTGTTTGTTTGTTATTGAATGCAGTTTTTGTCTGTGTTTGTGTTTGAGGACCCCCTTATAAATGAGATGCTACAGCTCAAGGGGCTATCCTTTCAATAAATTCAAATTCAAGTCAGTTCATGAAGTGCGGTAAAAAGCCCAATTAAAATGCATATTCTGAATGCGCTGTATACACTCTTGAAGAATGCTCCTCAAATCAAAATAATAGCGGCATATCCTGCATGACAGAATCAGAAAATGCTTCATTTGGAATAAGGTCTGATTTGGAATACGACCGGTATCAAATTCAGAATACTATCATGCTGGTAATAACAGTGGAATATTAGTGTGCATGTAAACGTACTTAGACATGCTGCTGCTAAAAATGTCATATAGAACTACCTGATTAAAACTATTTGTCAGGCTACCGCTACATGCAAGTGAGAAAAGGTGTGGGGGGGTTTTTGTGTGTAATTTGGACGAACTGACCCTTTAACAATATTTGCATCAAGTGTATAAGTTACTGAAGCTGTCCATAATAAACAGATCATATATCAGACGTTTATTTCAGTGTGCAGACTGCTGCTGGCTACTTACTTAGACTTGATGTTTGTTGAAGACACCTCTTTCTGCTGTTTCCCCCTGTACTGCACATTACTCTTCTCCTGAAAGGCACACATACATAGACACGTACACAAACACACACACACAGACAAACACATACCCCATTAGGTTTCATTATCAGCTGATAAAACAGGCAAAAAACAAACAACTCCTATCAGCAAACAGCCACACCACTGAAAGCACACGTCAAACCCGTGTTATTAAATTACGTCCTCACCCTGCTGGCACCGCACAACAGCCATAGGACATCACATACAGGTATGATGTATGTGGGTCTAATAAAACTGTTATATATCAACTCTGATTAATGTTGTTCTACAGTGGCCTGCACCTCTCACCACTCACTGTGCATGTGTGTGAATTCCACTTTGAGAGGAAACACCTACAGTAATGACAAGTTGTTGGAAACAAATACTGGTCTAACCACATGTTGTGGCTGAGCTGGAGGTTACCTGGCTGCTATAAAAATGTGGTGAGAGCCTTCCAGAAACTCAGCTAAATGATGTACCATGCGTCCTATTTTAAAACAAGACTATGCATGCATGTTAGGGCCATAGTAGGTTAAAATAAAATAAAATATAGAGCCTGGGGAGGGGGTAATATTCTGAGAAAAAGATCCGAAATTTTAAAATAATGTTGTTAAATTAAGAGGGAAAACACTCTAAGATTAAAGTGTTAAATTTATATTTAAAAAAAAGTACAAATTAAAAAAAACAAAACAACAACAACTAAAAAAGTATGTGAGATTATAAAGTAACACATTTCAGAGAAAAAACTCAGAAATATTTTAGGTTAAAGTCATAAATTTATCAGAAATATGCCTTCAGAGCTGTCTGCCAAAAGATCAGATGATGTAGTTTAATGAGGAGCAACGAGTTCAACACAGGGAAGAAGCTGTAGCCGATGAATGAGTCAAGCACTGGGCTCGCACCGGAGTTCATGTCCTGTGTGAGTCAACATTGGCTTATTAGTTTCAGACTTAGTTGACTCATTGTTATCATTTTTTGGATGTATAAAGCTGCTGAATGCACACTGTGTATGTAAACTTTAGCAGAACAGCTGAATAAGCCCGAAAGCACTGGGTGGACAGATAACGTCTCAAACGACAGCACAACTTTAATTTTGGAATTATTTTCGAACCATAAGGGGACGCCTTAACTGGATTTGAAGCAACGGTCATTCAATGTTTACTGGGATTCTCTGTGTGCCAGTGGCATCTGTGGCGTGATGAAGTTGATCCAATCTTGCTAAGTGAAGCAATGTGGTTCCTTGACCAAAAAATTACTATTTTTCCAGGTTTTTTTCTCATAAATTTTAGACTTTAACTTAAGAGAATCTCTGACTGTTTTCTCACAAAAGTACGACTCTATAATCTCAGAAACTTCTACTTTTTTTCTCATAAATTTACAACTTTGATCTCAGAAATTTTTCTTTTTCCCTCAAAATATGACGCATCTCCCTGGGCTCTGTGTTTTTTGTTTTTTCACCTACAAAGGCCCTAATACGCCGTCGTTCAAGACAACAGCCGTTAAAACCTATTTATACAGTTCAAAAAATGTGTTTCCTTCGCAATTACACAAGTCAAGCTGTGTGTTTGTCGTCTCAGGAGACATTAACAGGAAAACACTCATGTTACCTCATGTCTTTATCATTTTTGGATTTTATTTCTAACCAATGGGCTAACAGATCTGCTAACATGCTTTTGCATGTGGCCGTCATCAGAGTTTAACTCAAGCAGCATCTTATCTGATTTCTTCACATGAAATCTCTGCTCTTC
Source organism: Epinephelus moara (assembly GCF_006386435.1). NCBI lineage: Eukaryota > Metazoa > Chordata > Actinopteri > Perciformes > Serranidae > Epinephelus > Epinephelus moara. The sequence continues at coordinate 14,209,832 of NC_065515.1, read as the reverse complement.
CAGTGCTGCTTCAAGTTTCAGAGGATAGGGGAATGAGAAGTCTCCACTCCTGGCTGTGGTCCGTAACTGTGATAAGGCCAGTTTTTGAGCTGCAGTGATATAAATTAGTGGCAGTGTGACACTGCTTCTGTTTTTTAATCAGGATTTATAGCTGCACTGGTTATTGTTTCACTACTTGACAGGATGCCAGGGAGACTGACCCGATTTACTAAATCAGCAAATGGCCTCCCTGACTTCACTCTACCGCACTTTTCAGCCATTTAATAAGTTGATAAGGGTGTAAATATTCACAAGCTTTATAAATTGGAGGGTAAATGTGCGAGATAGTGAGGTTTAGAGGGTTGTTATTACAAAAGACGACTTCTTCACTGACTATATAACATTTCTTTCCACTGTGGAAGACCACTGTTTTTGCAGGAAGGGAGTCAAACCAGCCAAGCGATCAGCCCCCACATTCCACACACGCCGGCATGTTGTCTCTACCTGTGTGTGAGGCACCTCTGTGTGTTTTTGCAAATGTGCGAGAGACAATAAGTGTGTATGTGTTGGCTGTCTGAGGCTGACGGGAGGCTGCCTTTGGACACAAACACGAGGCTGTTCGCTTGAGCTGATAAACTGTCAGGAAAAGGTCTGAGTCTGTGTGTGGATGACGGGCTGTCAGCGGATGTGTATGTGTGTGTCTCTCACCAGGTTCTCCTGGTTGCGTGCATTCACCCGATTTTCATCCCCTCTCATGTACTTCACCTCCTCCACTCCCTTCATCTTGTATTCATCTGAGGAGAGAGTGGAGCAAAAAGAGAAAGAGAGGCATGATTAAAGGAGGGAGAGAAAGAGAGGCAGGAGAGAATCGGCTTCACTGTACTCGCACTGCATTATGTCGACATTACCAATGACTACACCATTGATTTTACTTACAATTTGCTCAAGGTAATCTGATAACCACAACCTGATACAGTGTTTTAGAAAGCGGACATGGCAGCTGAGGTATAAGTGGGAGGATGCTAGTCATCTCCTTTCCATTTTAGTTTCAGCAACTCATCTGAAGAAAGCAAAAACAGCAACAGCGGAAGGGAATACACGTGTATGTGTAAAGTAAGAGAGGGGACAGAAGAGACAAGAGGAAGGAAAAAAGAAAACAGGGAACAGATAAGAAGGAGAAAGCTGGAGGGGATTAAAGATCAGTCGAACAGCTTCTACGCTACATGGACAGCTTAGACAGTTAAGACAGTTAAGACAAGCTCGGTGGAGAGAATGTAACACTTCCTCAAAACTGCTCAGCAATGTGCATCCTTAAATCACTGCTAGAGGTAGAACTCAGGGCAATAAACCTGAATGTGTTGAATTACCAGCATTGTGCATCGCTTATTCATACTGCAATTTTTAATACACCGTTTGGATTAATAATAGATGCAACAACCTGAGGTTCAACAAATCTGTCTGTCCACAGTCGAGGATCTCTAATTGGGTACATTGTGTTAGTCAGAACAAATATACATAAAGTCAGTAAGAAAGAGAAATTAAAACCATGCACTGATGCATTAAAAAGCAATTATTTTACATTTACAGCTATGAAAATGATTGAAAAAAATGACTGTGATATAGATTTAAGATCATATTGTGCAGCCCAGGTGAGCATAGAAGTAATTTAACATCAATCAATCAACACCACATTCATTTTGAGACATTTAATTAAAATGGAACGAGTCTCTGTCTGTATGTCTATCCTTGGATTTTGAGCACCTTTCTTTTTGTGACACTCTCAGTCTGTGAACCTTTTTTATGGCTGTCCAGCCCAGTTGTATCGGTGTGCAGTTATCTCCTCCGCCATCCTTTCTTGGTTGTCCATTGTACTGATCAGCGATGTAACTTTCGGAATGAACACCCTTGTTCCTCAAAATAGCCTGGTCCAAAACAGCTTGCTGTTTGCAGTTGACATAAATACTCCCAAGGAAGAACAGTGTTGAGTGTGAAGTTGTTTTGGAAGGTGGGCGGGTCTTGGGAAAGCTGCAAGCAGCACTACCACAGGTCAAGCAGTAGACCAGGTCTAAACAGGCACTGCACAAGTTACAGCATGATTTGGAGCCTCTGTTGACCTCAACACTGCATTCTGCAGTTCAACCAGGTTGAAATGACAGTGACATTTGTGCTGTATAAGGGCTTGTTACTAACTGCAGGGTGTCTGCAGGTTATCAGACACTTGAATTTAAGGCTCTTTAAGACCTTTTCAAGATGATTTTTAACCCAATTTTTACCTTTTTTTTTTTTCCATATAAACGTTAGTAGTATATGTGTTCCAGTGCAGAATAAGGTTTAAGTAGGAATGGGATTATTAGTGTGAGTTAGGTTAATCTACATTTCAAAAACGGGTAAGTGCAAATGTAAAGTAACAATACAGTATTAGGTTCTATGGTAGGTTTAAAGATTTGTAATATCAGAAATGTGGACTTTCACACTGACGAGTTTGACTCATTTTGACAAAATTAAAAGATGGATTAATCAAATTAGATCACATGTTTGTGGCAATTACGACCTCACAAATTCAAATTTATGACCATTTAATGACTTTAAATGCCTAATATTTACAGATTTGAAGACTTTTTAAGGACCTGCAGACACCCTGAACTTATGTCAACGATCTACTTTTTAATTTTTTTTTTTTTTTTACAATTAACCAATGAATCATTCAGCGTAAAAAAATGACAGAAAATTGTGAAAGATGTCCATCACAAGTTCCACAAGCCCCATTTCAATATTATTAATTGATTAATCGCTCTCAAACAAAAATACCAAACACTCCCTCAGCTCTTTGTCTTATGTGACTGTGAACTCAACATTACGTTTCAGACTGGACAGAAAAATGGATTTGAAGATGTAATTTGCACATTTTTTGCATATATTATCAACCAAGTGATCAACTGAACAGATCAAGTATTGTACATGACTGATAGCTGCTTTCTATTTACTAACTGATTAATGAACTACCCTCCTTCACTCATTCACCACACCCATGTGATATACACTCCATAGTTTGCTCTATAATGAGAATTAAATTGAGATTTGTTACATGAATATCATCATTTTGTGATATGTACGTGTAGTTTTGCACAAGTTTCATTTTCACATCTACCAAATATGACACACTGATTGCAGGATTGTGAGTAAATGTAGTGTAAATATTATGGACAATCATTTTTTTGGCTCCACAATGTAAAATTTTGACAACACTACACAAAAAATTCACTCAATAATGTGCAAATGAAATGGCACAAAGTTAATGTGTCGTATTAAATGGAGCATTGGGGTTCAGAAAAAGACCTGAAACAGGAAGAGGAACCCCCACTAGTGCTGATACCACACAATATACAACAATGTCACCATAACTCTGACAGTGATGTGAGATGATATGACGTCTAGAAACATACAGCACCTTTACCTACGCCCAAACCCCACCTGACCTTGAGCAGAACAATACAAGCACACAGGCATTTCTGCTGACTACCTGCTTGTTGGACATTTCACTGATAAAGCAGCCAAGATGCTGATATAAACACACACATACACACACATACACACATACTTCTTGGCCTTATCTGTAGCACACTTTGTATTTTGCCCTCCCTCTATCAGCAGTCTGCCTGTCTGTCTCTGTATCCATATGTCTGTCTGTGCCACTTTGTACCCAGCTGAGGGGTTCAGCCCTCTCTCTGCTCTGCTGCTCACAAAGCACCTGGCTCACCCGCGTTGTCGAGTGTGTGTTTGCTCCTGTGTGTGTTTCTACATCTTACATGTGCGTCACTGTGGAGCCAAACGTGGCCTGCCTTTGTCAGATAAACGCTGCAGATTTAAGAGAAAGAGAAGGAGAGATGAGAGAAACAAATGCTGACTACTTTTCTGCTGTTCTGTTTGTTTCAGGAATGTAAACGAGTCGGAGCAAAGCGGCTCCTGTCTGAACATGCCGACACAGACAAACGGTTTTATAACACTACACAGGCTCACCAAACTAAGATCTGCTCTGTAAACATGCGGCACATACGGTGCTGCAGAAGGAAACAGAATTAAGAGCCCTCTCCTCTGCTCCACTGCGTATTACAGGAGCAAGCCGCATCAATTTCAAGCCGTATAATCCGTACCTTAAGGTGGATACAGATGAATAGGCCGGGGTAAAATTAGCTGCTGCTACGTAAATAAATTTAAACGGACATTTTCAGGCAGCAATGGAGAAAAAAGTCATTTGATAATTTGGGTGAGCTGCAGCCTGACGGGTTAAACTGGCTGAATGTTCTGCTCCTCTTACGGGAGAGTCACTGAGCTTAATGTGACGGGTATAGATAGATCAAAGTGACCCAGCTTACACCAATCAAGACTCATCACATCACAGACTTTGCTTCAGTTTAGATAGGAGTGAAAACTGGTCATGCCGTGCCAGTAGTATGTGTTAGTGTGTGCGGCAGTCATTGTCACAAGAAATGACAAGGGTGTTTCGTCACGCCGAAGCCGGGCTCGCTTCGGGAGAGCGAGGGGAGGGGAACCGTCAGAGAGGGGAAGATGAAAGGGAAGAACTATTTTGAGAAGCCGTGATTTTGTGATGTGGACATCTTTCTCATCCCTGATTAGAGACCGGAGCTTGGCGTTGACCTTAAGGTACAAACAGTCAGCGCGCGTGCACAAGGGCGTGTGCACAAGCATGTTTCTATTTCAGATAACGCTGCGTCTTTGAATCAGCCCGTTTGTCATTTTATGCAAGTGTGGCATTTGTATGGGTGTGACTCATTTAAATAGCCATCTTCATGTGTGTGTGCGTGTGTGTGTGTGTGTGTGTGTGTGTGTGTTTCAGTGTGTATTTGTGTGTCTGCTTTAACAGCTCTAGCTGGCCTGACTGTCCTGTGGCTATGTCACTCTGTCCTTCCTGCTGTGTGTCCTCCCTCTCGGCCACTCTGGCTCCAGGCCATCACCGGCCTGGCCATGACATTTACACCTGAACATGAAGACTCATCTCCAACACACACACACACACACACACAAAATCATACCCATCGAGGGGGAATCAGTTTACAGAGAAATAGAAATACTGAGCATAATATTCTCAAGAGAAATAAATGTCATGGCTTTTGCTGGCGGGGAACAAATGATGAAAAGCAGGAACAGAATGTCTCCTCTGATCTGTGACTGTAGTGCTGACTGTAAGCAAATAGGAAAACAATGAAATTAACTTGCCTGCGTGACAATAGGTAACTCCTCAATAAGCCGACGACCTTTGACAACAACCGACTCATTTATAGACATGTGATACACAATTAAATAATCAGATTAAATAACAATTGGACTTTTGGTTCCTACTGGCAGAACATTCACACATCTGTCACCATCAGATTCCTTTTCTAGGGACTATAATATATATAAATAATACATCAGGAGTATAATGATACAACAATCTGGACTGATTAATTAATTAAATGATCATCTCTTCAATATCATCGATGCAAAGTGAAAACATCGATACATGTCATCTTTAAGATGTGCCTTTATTTTGAAATTTCCATGGCACGTCTGTGTAACCCAGGGCACAACGATAAGGTCTGCCTCAATGCCCGGGGCAAGTAAAATGCCACGTCATGCTGGTAAATCTAGCAGCTCATGTCTGATTTTTTTCCCCCTGGAGCTAAAGATGGAAGCAGCTAAGATGTGAACCATCCCGCTTCCTTCCCATTTCTGTTGAGAGCTGCACATTCACAGTACTGATCGGGCATTTAGGAGAAAATGGCAGCGGGTAAAGACAATGTTCATGAGCTGAGGCACAAGCATGCGTTTAAATTATCCTGGAAACAGGAGTTTAGCTGGGTGGCGTGAGAGGATGTGGGCAAAATTCAAACAATGCATTGTGCAGTTTGCTGCAAGTCTGAGAACAAAGCGATTAAAACTTTACAATATGACAATTAACCTTAGTCTTGGCCATGTTATTTAATAACTGCTAATAAATTAAACAACTAGGAGCTTGTAAAAATTGATTTGTTTTAGAAGATTTCTGACCCACTTGCTCGGCCAGGCAAAATAAAAATGAACATTGAAGCCTGTAACCATTTTTGTCGAAGCACACCTCCTACCTAAACATTAAAACAGTGAATGAGGCAGGCAGATAAACTGCCAAGATAAAGACAATCAAGATATTTACTGATAACATCTCATATTTTTTGAATTTTTAAAATTAAATCAAATGAAAATCACATTGTGATATCAGCAAATATTGTATCGCTGTCCAAAGAATTAATATAACATCGTATCGTGATGTAACTAGATAGTATAGTGATTCACACTTCTGCACACATAGTGTATGAACCAACTTCAGCCTAATGTCATCGAAGTCAGTGAATTACTATATTTGTATGATGTAGTAGGCTACGTTGAGATCATGGATGTATTAAGAGAACTGGATACAGCGTTAGAGGTGGGGACCTGTTCATTTCTTTGAAAGTTGCTCAGTGGCGCATAAAGACAAAAAAAGCATGATTGTCACAGTAGGAAATTACCCTGACCTTCTGCATTGTGGGGCCCATTGAGCCCACAGAAGACTTTCAGTTGCAGAGCGGCTACTTCACCCTCTTGAATAACAATAAACTAATTTAATTGTGCGGCTCTTCCAGACTTTCTAAATGTTATCAGACAGAGGCGATCAAATTCTGATAGTGAAACAAGTCATTTTGTGGGGGTTGTTATGCTCAAAAAAATGCATCCACTGATTTACAGATGTCTCTATCACTATGTAAATCTATGGGAAAAAGTCTATTTGGGCCCCATGGCATCACATGACAGATCCGGAGGTTGCAATTCCACGACAGGCCTCTGTGTAAAATTGGCTTTTGAAGCTCAGCAACGTTCCTGGGAGGTTGGATTAGACAGATTGGTTTCCTGATATATCAGACTCATACATGATCACATGATGATTGTCTAAATGCTGAGAGCAGTCTGAGGGAGCCAAAAAGATATTGTCATGTCTGAAAATAATCAAATTTAATGTCTGAAGAAAGACTGGATTGTGTAAATGTCTGAGGCCAACTGGAACTTCTTAAAAACATCAAAGGCAGAGACTCGTCCTGCAGATTATATGAAGACTGATGTCTGTGCTTTGATAGTGACAAGGTCATGAATAGAGGATGTTAGCGTGGATTTACTAGATTTTGATTAACCTCAACAAGCCACAGATGTCAGGTGTTCAGGGCACACGTATCACAAAACAAACCAAACTCACAACAAAATAAACTGGATGGATCAGAAAACAGTTTCACCTGATGGATTATTGCTATAACACAGAAACAGACACACTTTATATGCTGGGTTCACAGTAACATGCACTAATTCAAATCAAGTGAGGGAATTGAAATCATACTCATGCACACATGCACGTATAGATGTGCATGCCCACATTCATTTAAGTGTGCATCTGTAATGCAATGTGTATGTGCAGTAGCTGTGAATACATTTGTGAATGTCTGCAATGTCAGTCCTCTGCTCTGACTAAAGCTGGTGCATGTTTTTAATCAAGTGCATATATCTGACCTTTATTTAACAAGAGCTAATCCACTGAGCGTGAATGTTCTTTTTCAGAGCCGCCCTGCTCCCCAGTCACACCTGGAAGCTCCCCAGTGCAACCACAGTTAACCTCAGTTAACCACTGAGCAGCTCGACTGGAGCCGCCGAGCAGCCTTGTTAAAGGGTATTTCAACAGTGATAATGAGGGACGTGCAACTGCTGCTCTTTCACCTTTTACTGGCATATCTATCCTGCCAGCCCGGGGATTGAACCGCCGACCTTGAGGTCACCGGCGTGCTACTCTATTTCTGTGTACTGCCCTGAAGAGGAATTGTTTTCATCTCTACACGCTGCGCACAGAAACTGTACTTGTTGCGAGCTGCCGTTGTCTGAAGAGGAGGAAGAGAGAATTCTCTGAAATGTGTCGGCACAAAAAGTTCATTCAAGGATGTAGCTGCTCTCTTGAATTTCTGTGCGTGAGATGATATTTCCAAGGACTGGGTGCTCACTTAGCGGTCTGATAAAAGACAGCTCAGTGTGACTGAAGTGCCAGCATTTCTTTGAGGCACTAATAAAACAATTAGCTTTGAGCGATCTGCCTTTTAAACATACCATTGATACTTTCGCAGGTGCCTTGGCCTAAATCAGTGAAAAATTAGCGATCAGAACAAAATACCTGCTTTCTCTTGTTTTCTCTGTATCTGACACATTTCAGAGGGGCAGCAGCATCGGAGTCTGTCAGAAGGACAGACCCTGAAACTGCTCAGCTGCTCCATCGCCTTAAAACAACACAAACTCTTAAAGAAACAGTCAGATTTAAACACCACTGTGTATCCATGTCAGGGTGCCACGTACGCAATCAAAAACACATACAGTCCCACAAACGCTATCTCCACTCTAATCTTTCCTCCGACTGTGATTATTACAGACATCAATAGCATGATGTTGTGGAGAGTGTTGCTATTTTCCCCCGTCGTCCTTCAGTGTTTGTGTAATGGAGCTCAGCCTTTTTCCGGTTATTGTACGAGAGAGGGGTGGAGGGGGGGGTTAGTAGCCAGAGTCTGACAGAGCGGGCAGCCAGAATATCTGGGGCACACACACATACACTCATCCATGCACAATCACACACAAGGACAGACTGACTGGCAGACAATCTGTCGGAGGCAGATCAGCGTGAGTAAGACGAGGGCTCACTGTCTCACTAAATGCACTGATACGCAACACACACGCAAACATGTATGAACAAACAAACAGACGCACAGTCTACTGGGGGTAGATCGGTGTGTGGAGGCAGGCTGACTGACCAGAACCGACCAATCTTTTCCGCCTCGATCATGAGAAGTACACCGGATGCAGTGAAGCAGTTTGGCTGGGGTTGAAAAGGGCCAGTGAGTTAAGTGGGAAAGAATGACTACACAGCATGTGACAATGACTGAAATGCTGCTGAGGAAAAGGAGCTAGAAAGCGAGAAGTAAAGGAGAAATAAAGATAACTGGATGAGGATGAGATAAAGAAAGGGGGGGGGGGGAGAATTGTGGCCTGGGATAACTCTAATCCACTCTATCCAGGTCACTCCTGTCTTCCACGTCCACGCGCACACACTTGCAGATAGGCTCAAACAGTAGTCTGGCCCAGCCACTGCCACTCTGGATTCCCCTTTGAGCAACTGACAGCGAGACTAGGGGATAGGATGGGAGGAAGAGGGAGGAAAGAAGAGAGGAGGTGAAAGGACAAAAGGTTCTGACCTAATGTTGTGCCAAAGGAGAGAGGAAAAGAGCTGGAGAGAAGAAACACTAGGGGATGAAGGCAGGAAGAGAGGGAGGGGTGCGCAGAGACCCAAAATAGAGAGACAGAGAGAAAGAGGAAGGGAAGACTGAGGCCTTGAGCAGGGGAAGGGAAGAGGCAATCTGACCGAGACACAGAAGCTGAAGAGAGAGAGAGAGAGCGAGAGAGAGAGAGAAGAGCAGCAGCGTCAACACACGTCATTCTCCCTTCCTCTCTCAAGGAAAACACTCCACTCCTCCCATCTCTCCCTCCCTCCCTCCATCTCCTGCCTCGTTCTGCTGCTCCTTAAAAGACGAGGAGGGAAGCGAGATGTGCGAGCAGAGAGATCACAGGAGGGGGATGAGGGGAACGTGTCGGAGCGGGAATGTAAGGGACGACAGAGAGCAGCGAGTCAAAGAGAGGTCGCAGGAAGAGGGGTGGGGTGGGGGGGGGGGGGGTGATGGAGAGAGTGAGAGAGAAAGAGGGAGGACCTCCTGTGGATTGTCATCTGCCACATTCATCTGCCCGCGTGCAGTTTTACCAGAGTGTTGCTCCTAATTCTTAATCGCTGTTAATCCCCCTCCCACCCATCATCGCTCTCTGTCTCTGGCTTTCACTTTCATTTCTGTCCCTCATTTCCCAACAGCCTGTGAGCTATTAATAGAACGGCAGCTGACAATTACATTCATTACAGATTAATCTGTTGATTGTTTATTTTTACATTAATTGATTCTATAAAATTACGAGGGGGTGTAAGAAAATATCGTGATGTTCTGTGATACTGTATCGATTCTCAAAAACAACTGTTTAGATTGTTAATTAATAGTGGATCCTTTTATGCTGTGTTTAAACCTCCGACTGCTGGATTCCTCAGTGTTGCAATCTATTTTCAGCAATTTGACTCTTATACTCAACATAACAACATGTCACTAGAGTAAACACAAACATCACAGACCCATGAAACAGGCAAACCGGGATCTAGTCTCGGGGGTTCACCTTGAGAGGATTAAAAATGATGAACTGTAATTGCAGGATAAATTTGAGAGCATCTGGGGCCCAATAATGAGGCATCTATTAGCTGAAGTGTTTTGTTATTCTTGGCCATTTTTTCTTTGTATGTGGGTCAAGTATGTTTGTTAGTCTGTTTGTGTATGTCCCTCTTTGGTGATGAAAACTAAATATGACCTTAAAAAAAGGCAAGAATTGACAGTTTTACTAAAGTTAGATAAATAAAATCATAATATATGACCTTGCTTTAAGTATCACAATATATCGCAACATATAATCGTAACCCCGGCATCATGATACGTATCATATCGCCAGAACACAGCCCGAGAAGTACATGTTTAGCACACACTTGTCCAAACCACACAGGGAGCATTAGGGGGATTCGGTGTCTTACTCACACTTTGAAACATGGACAAGAGGAGCAAGGGATCGAACCACCCAATCTTCCCTACAGTTCATGGATGACCTGCTTTACCACCTGAGCTACAGCCACATCAAATGTCAGACTTTGTGAAAAAATACCATGGCAAGTTTCCCAGAGTTGAACATTTTGTAACACCACAATAGCCTTGCATCACCCCAGTTAATTTTCAGTTTCAACGGAGTGTTATCGACGAATGCAAAGGAAAATACCTTTGGACGCAACTGGATAAACGTACAAGCAATCAGAGCAACGAAACAATTGATGTCGTATTGAGTGATGCATGCAAATTGGGGCGGTGTTTGGTCTGATTTCAAGCAGGTAAAAATGGCGGCCTGGTCACAAACTTGCTCAAATTACAGTTAAACACATTAGAATGCATTTCTAAAAACACCTAAAGCGAGAAACAGGCAATGCAGTAACAGAATCTTGATTCATAATTGATCAGCAATGCAGTTTGACAGTTTGATCGGAGTTTCATTAGCCTGGTGCTTACAACCTGGACACACTTACAACCAATCGAAATATGAAGTATGACTTTCCAAAGCTCGACCGATGACAGTCCTCTGTCAATCATCATATCAAACCCACCCCATATTAGATTAACAGTTGTGATTGGCCCTGCCTAGGCTGGGGCGGATGGCAGTCTGTCTGAACGGAAGGAGGACCAGGCTCATCTGCCAAGGCAGAAGAAACATGAGCTCACTGTATTTGGCACCGTGCCCCATCTTCCCCCGACTGTTATCTATGTGCATTCTCATGTGTTCACTCATGCCCTTTATGTGCTTTTACTTGCTGTCTAACCAATTGCTCTCTAGGGACAAATATAAAGTCGGAGTTGAAAGCAGATTCGTCTGGTTCCCAAAATCAGACCAACATTTATAAATCCTGAAATCTTAAGTTTAAAATAACGTCAAACTGAGAACGGTAGGAGAGCCCTGCAGTAAAGGAACCAGAGGGTGTTCAGCACTTTTGCTTGAGAAATGCTGAAAACAATCGATCAATTATTACAGTTATTGTTGATTAATTGTCTCTCCATCTGATCCAGTGAATAATCCAGTGGTTAAAAACCTTCTGGCTTATGACCCTTTACAGCCAAGCTTGTGACACTTTTTAAGAGGCTGCATATTTTGCCTTTTTTCCGTTTGATTCGAACAGCTTTTAGAGGCCTGAAGGGGGAAATCAATGCAGTATTTCACCTTACATAAACAAAAAAAGTTATTGAAAAGCAATTCTGTCTGACATATATATATATAAGATAAGTCAGAGGGGTTGCCATCCTCAGATTTCTCTTTGGCCTCTCTCTGCCCCTAAGTTGGAAAACTACTGTACTAATCAATTAATCGATAAATTGTTTAACACTAATGGAAACTCTTAAAAGGGGCACTCCACTCTCACCTTTCCTCTCCACTGCCTTCCAGTCCTCTCACTTTCTCTTTCTCCATTCCCAAAGAGTAAAATATTAAGAACGTCAAGGATACGCAACACCTGAGCGAGCGCACAGTTCACACCGCAGTCCCGCTAACTGGTTACTTCCTCTCTCTTACATGAGCTGTCAACATGGATGACTCCAATAAAACTGTGGTGTTGACAGTTATTGTCTGAAATGGAGAACTTAACACTCTGCCAGAGGACTATGAGCTATAATGAAGAGAATATATTGTGAGGGCAGACGGGGCAATGGGTCTACGCTGAGCAATTAACTCAGTGAAATGGAGCTGTGAAGCTTTTATTGACATCCCTGCGTGTGTGTGTGTGTGTGTGTGTGTGCGTATACTGACCGGTGAAGAGGTCCCCGTTGCTGTAGGCCTTGCCGCGTCCCTCCTCATCGTTGGGCACGGCCGACACCTGCTTGGCCGAGGTGCAGCCCATGGCCTCACACTCTGAAGCCTCTCCTCATCGCACTCTCACCTGGACGAGGACAGAGACAAACATCATAAAGTGAACAACGCTGCTGTTTTGTTTTTACGATGTACTTCATAGGCATCGCTTCTCAAAAGCGCTGCACTGTTTGTTCAGCCACAGTGGCTGTCACTCACGCTAACTAGCCTCTTCTTCTTCTTTATTCCAAAACAAACTGGGCCAATCAATAAAAAACGCTTCATACAGTGTTTTCTCACAGCATTGCAACAGCTTTTAAGATCTGCTTCTCCTTCAAACACACCCCGATCTGCAAACCTATTCAGTGCTGGAGTCACAAACAGTAGCAAACACTTCAGAGCAGGGTGCTCAGTGCTATACTTATTTGTTTAGAAAAATACAATGAGGTGCGTTCTGGGCATCCTGTATGTGACCTTGAGACAGGAAACCTCAAACGTATTATTTCCTTCCACTTCATATAAGTGCCTATTTTACACCTGGTGCTCAGAGTAACAAATGTATAGGTAGGTTGAGTCAGAATACATCAGCAGACAGTGAAGTGAGCATTTACATAAAATGTTGCACATCATTACTTCAACCTCAGGAGTGTTTTTTAGGGGGCTAAACATAACCACAGCCATTATATGTGGAGTGGGTAAATAAACAAGGTGACCTGGTTGAAGAGGGGCTGCAAAAAAACATATTGAGTATATTCTTCGATCAATATATTTTACAGTATAATGCCATTTATTTACTTTCTGATTTAGACACCAGAGCAACAAAACAAACTGTTTCAATGTGTCGATGACAGTTGCAAATCCTCAAATTATCTGGTATTTTCATATGATTAATTACTTCAAACATTTTTTGTCCACTCTGGGGCAAAGGAATAAGCTGATAACACTGACATATTATCACCTCTTAAAGTTGGTATGGTGCATTTGAAGCAAACAGTTGGCTGTTTACACATCCAGCAGACACCGAGCAACATTAGCATTCATTCAATTATATCTGTGCAAGTCCAATATTCACTCTCCTTATAGCTGTGTTTTAATCTCCACCAACCCCTTAGGGAAATATCTGGGTCTTTAGCTGCTAAATGCTCCGCTATGTTCACCAGCCTGTTTCTACCATTATGCTGTTTGGTGCTGGGCAGGTAGTGTGCAGTGGGTTTGTCAGCGCTTGTTTGGCCTAAAACAGCTGCCTGCTGTGGGTAGAAATAAGGGTGTTGAGAAGGAACCATAACAGTAAAGTTATGGGCCAGAAAACTAAAACAATTAGCAAAAAAAAAAAAAAAAAATGCTACAACACTCCACACAGCTGAGGGAAACTGCAGAGTCAGGTGAGGACTCTCTGCGGGATCATCGCAACAAGCAACACCTTTCCCTATTATATGAGTCATTTGATCCATTGTTAATATAAAAGAATTGATCGCTGCGGCTTTAAAACTGAGGCAGGCAGTATAATTTTGACTTCACTGGGCAAAAATCTCCTAATAAATTTTGAGCATACTGTAATTCAAGTGGTCGAAGAGAATAATAACTTCTGCTGCTCCTCTTGGCTCTGTTTTCAGGCTTTAGAGAATTTAGGCTGTGACTGGAGCATAGACTGTAAAAATAATGGACGTAGCTTTTTTTGACGTCATCCAAGACTAGGGCTGCAACTGTGTGAGATTTTCATGGTAGGATAACCATCCAGTTTCATGGTTTCACCGTATTACAGAATTTCTATTATTATTAGTCAGTATGACCCTTAAATGAATGACAATGGAAGGGTTATTTTTGGTTGAAAGAACATTTTATTAATATAAGTGAAACCATTTTGATCATGGAAGTATGTGTAAAAAGTCTCTCCTTTGAAAATAACTTAAATAAATGTGAGACTCAGCGTCCAGTTGCTTTTTTTTTTCAATATCGTAGGTGCAAGGTATAATAACTGTCTTGTCACATTATACCTTGAAACTGGTATATTGCTGCAACCCTACCCATGGGTTTGTGGACTCTCATTTTGAAGCCTCAAGTTTGGCAATTTCTGCTGTTGGGCATTTTAACATGAGGGTCTATGGGGACTGACTGGCTCTGACTGGCCCGACTGTCCTCTGCCTCATTCCCTACAGCTACAGACCACCTTGCTGGGAGGAGAGTGGGCAGCAGCTCCAGAGAAAGACCCCTCAGCCAGCAGCTGCAGGAACCAGGGGACCCGACAGCCACGACTCCCCTCTGGGTCAGCAAACTTTCTGTTGCTGCCCAGCACTGCCGCTGGCCCCCAGCATGCTGTGACACCAGGCACTGGAGGGTTTGTGCTAGCCGAATATGAGCCACTACAGCCCCCAACCTAAGGTCCTACTTCCAAACTGTTGCCTGCCTTCCTTTCGGGAAAGCAGTCCACAGTAGCGGGCAGTGAGGTGGAGAGACCATGGGGTGGTCTGATAAACGCAGAAAAAGAGAGTGGGGTAATGAGGGGCTGAGTATATGAGCTGCATGACAGTGAAATAAGATTAAATAAATCAATGTATGGGAAACACTGTAATTGTATGAAGCATGTGCATACGCCCGTGGTCACCTGGTGGGAGGGGCTTAGGGCAGAGAGGGGTGAGGTGCAAGAGGTGTTTCAGATTTCTGCCATCCCCAGCTTTAAAACATTAAATACTTGTGTTGTTGATTTAATCAGTCGACTAATAATCCCAGCATTATTTTGAATCTGTGGCCTCTTACAGTGTCTTCAAACCAAACAGTTCCCTGTTAACATCCTGACGGTGAGATTAAAATAAACTTAACACTTCATTAGTATTCGAAGAAGAGAGCCGAGCCCTCCCACCCAGCAGGACAGCAGACACAAAGCTGTGAACGTCACTGTCACTCAATCACACGCTGTACGACACTTTACACTATAGATAGTCTCATGTCACTCACACATGCCATATGCTGTCATTGACAGAGCCCATCTGACTGCTGCCAGTTGCACACACGCATACGCACATACACACATACAGTACAGGCAGCCAATGATTACCCATCATCACCGAAATGAAATCTGCAGCTCCAGTAGTGAGAGAAGGAGGATGAGAGCTGAGGGGGCTGGAGAGGCTGTTCTGGAGAGGCAGAAAAGACAAAGACAGGGAAGGAGTAGGAGGGTTGAGACGAAGGGGGACAGGGGTGAAGGAAAGGATGGAAAATAGGTGGGATAGAAAGAGGCCAGAGAGAAAGATGGGCGCAGAGCATCAAAAGAGCGCCGCCTGCCCCTCCTCCCTCCTTCAGTGATCCTCAGAGCGTTTGAAGTTGACAGGAGGCCAGTGTTTACTCCTGTGTTTAGGCTGCGGCTTACCAGCCTCCATCGCCCTGGACACGACACAAAGCGCCAGGTGTACAGTGTGCAGGGAGTGGTTGCTGTGAGTTAACTGTGCAGACGGCTGCGACCATGCT
Source organism: Epinephelus moara (assembly GCF_006386435.1). NCBI lineage: Eukaryota > Metazoa > Chordata > Actinopteri > Perciformes > Serranidae > Epinephelus > Epinephelus moara. The sequence continues at coordinate 14,193,833 of NC_065515.1, read as the reverse complement.
GTGTGTTGTTGTGGTTGTGTAAAGGAGAATTCCCGTTTAGCAAAACTCGGGTCTTCTTATCGTAGTTTTGGCTGTCATTTCTAATCAGTAACAGCTATTGCTGAGAACACTATGACATGGCCAAGAAGATGCCTCTTAGTTAGCTGATTACACAGGTTTAAAGCAGAAATCTACCAGGTTACAAAGATGGATTATTACAGAGACTTCAGGTGCGCTCACTTTCAGTTTTATCTTTTTCTCAAGTGGTTCAGATCTGTTGGCTTGTTTACAACTTGTCTGATTATCTGACTGAACATTTCTTTCCCTGTCAGACTTCACTGCGGCGCTGTCACCACGCTCCCAGATGAGTTAGGGCTGCCACTTTATATCAGAAACTCAAACGACCATTCAAATGCGTGAAAAGAAATTAATATTCAATCTATCATGATGTGTCCAGATACAAAACTCAGCGGAGTTTTGCAACAGGCTCTGCCTTGTACTCTAGCAGAGAGCATGTGTTAAACACAACCTCATTTTTCAACACAAACACATAAAAAAACACAAGATAAGAATTACTTACATTTGATTATTAGAGACCCGGAATATACTGAGCGAGATATTTTACACATGAAAAATAAATTTGTGGTAGACAAACTAGTATGCAGACACTGTTATGAATGACTTTTTTGGCATTTCAGCACTGCAATATCTTGTTACTTCTCAGCCTTCATATACACCAATACTGGAATATCAGGGATAAGCTAATATCTGCCAATGTATGGGCCTAGCCACATCATTTCTACAGTGTAGTTTAGGATTTTAGTTATGTTGGTTTCAAACACAAATGTGCTTGAATTCGGTCAAACTGATTTTTTTTAAAAGGTGGCTGCCCTTAGGTAGAGACATGCGGATATGCAGGTATTATTCCAGTTTGAACAGCATTATTGACACATGTATACAGCCAATTCCGAATATGCACCTCATTGGGGTTTTTACTGCAGTTTGCGACACATGACCTCTTGTTTATTTACAGTCGGCTCTGTGTGTTGTCATGGATACGTTATACACAAACCAACTTGCTAATGGTTTGCAAGGCTAGTGTAGAAACATATGCAGAAAGGCCCACATTCCTGGTCTGGAGAAGAAACTCACCTAATTTTAAACATTATGAAAGACTTAGATATCAGCATGTATTTGGATATGCACAAATATCGCAACACCAACCTTTTTAAAATGATGGTTGAAGGAATGAAAGAGGGAGGCTGAGTTTGCACAGTTCAACAAGCCGTCAAGGGTATGAAACTGAGAACAATCCTATTTTGATGCAAAGAAGCAAAATGACAAGCAGCCCCAGCTCCAGTTCTGCTTTTCCGTATTTTGACATGATAAACTGCAGGTCAGGGAAGGTTAATCAGAGTATGCACAGCTGCATGTAAACAGGAATATTAGTGGAAGATTCATTTTCATTTGCCATGTAAACCGCTTGCTTAGTAGGAACACTATCTTTTTCAGCGTAAGAAAACTTGACTATTTTTTTCATGTACATGTACTCAGTCAAGTTGGGGGCAAACTTCTGTGTTGTATCTTGATGCATAGGGTGGGGGTGTAGGTTTAGGCGACAAAACTACTAGGTTAATGTCAGGAAAAGATTGTGGTTGATGTTAGTCACTAACGACTGATTTGACAAAATTTCTTACGCCAACGTTTAGTTTCAGAACGGACACAAACACCAATCTCCTTGGTCAAAGTCCTGCACTTGTTGGACCCATCGCTACTTTCCAACCGCCCTAGGCAGACTTTTGTGCTCTTTATTATGTCTGTTGCTTTTACAGGGTATATGCAGGAATCCTGAGGTTAATTTCAATACCTTTTTCAGACTTTAAGACCTTCCAAAAAAACCTTAAGACCTCATCGCCACTTCAAGCTGTCATTAGCAGCAATCTATGGAGCACAAACATACAACAGAACTCAGATAAGATGAGAAGGATTTTTTATTGTCTTTTGCTCCTCTGTTTGGCGCCTGGACATGCGCCATCGCGTGATGTCGCACAGGTACGCGCACAGCCCCGAGTGGCAGTCCGAGTGTGCCTACCTACACATCGTTGTTTCTAACAGTCGCAAGGAGGAAAATAAATTATACATTCATGGATACTTTTTGTCAAAGCTTGAACGGCAAGAAAATTTAATACTTCATAAAATCGCGATTAAGACTTTTTAATACTTTTTAAAGGGCCTTAATTTTCCGACATTTGATTTATCAACTTTTAATACTTTTTAAGACCCCGCAGACACCCTGTTTTAACATCTGATAATGCCGCACATGAGTTTACATTTGAGTTAGTTAAAAGCCCAATGCATCTCATACAGACGCTACAGGATGCACTGCGTGTTGGTATACAGACGCTGCAGGATGCTTTGTGCATCGCTATGTGACGCCCTGGGGCCACTGCTCAAGGGCTGTTTTTTGACGCCCTGGGAGTGACACCAGAGGATGAGGGATTTGTATTTGAATCTCTCTCTCAGCTCTTCCACTAAAACGACATTAATCTCTGGAGCCTGAGCAGAGCTTACACATGAATTTCTCAAAAGGCCTGCAGGTGAGAGGAGGCTGTACCCAGGGAGAGAGAACAAGACACTCACAGTCACACACACACATGCAAGCTTTAGATGTGTGCAGCTGTGTGTGTGGTGTCACCTGTGGCCCGAGCGTGTGTCCCGGTCTAGAGAGCAGCTTATCAGGCTGTTCCAGGCAGCCTGGGACACCTCTCTTACTACGACTACCGCTCTGGAACAACTCAATTATGGCTTACACACACACGCACACACTTATAAACCCATGCAGACATGCACAGCTGGGAGGTCTTAATGCAGTCTCCGGCACGTCCTCGCAAAGAGACACTGGCGGCAAAGTTTCAATAATAATCTCATCCGGCATAATCTGTCTCCTGACAGTCGCTTAAACGAGGATTCTGTGCTGAGGACGAGGTGTGTACCCGGAAACACTGCCGCAGGGGTGCTTGTTACCCGACAGAGAATCACAGCACAGTGAAGCAGAGAAGCGAGAGCCAGAGAGGGCTACAGAAACAGAAAAAGACGAAGATAAAGCACAGACAGCCACAGAGAGAGAGAGGAGACGGAGAGGGAACAGTCGACTTTCTCTTAACTCTGGGCTATTAGTGTAGAACTGAAATGAATATTAGATTAGCAAAGCACGGAGACTCCCTTCTGAAACCGCTGAAGGAAGTGCATTGAGAAATGTGAGCAGCCTTGATAGATTTTCAAGTCTCAAAGGATCTCCAGTGTGTGGGCAGCATCTGTTTGAAGGGCTTTGATTTGTGTGTATTGAAACATCAAATTGTGAGTAGGAGCAGACTAAAAATAGCCCTAGCAGTCCCAGAGCCATTGTTGTGTTCAGGGATAATGCTAGGCTGTGTGAATCTGTAAGCCAAGCTGCTATTACTTGGGTTATACATATAAGCTACAGCTAGTAGGCCGACTATTACAAAGCCAAATACAGCTATAAATAAATTACTGGGCCTGTAATAAAGGACGAGGATCCAGGGATGCTTCAATGGCACAAAAATCTGTTATTTGTTGAAATTTGTTGAAAGTCAGGGCAAGAAGTAAAAATCTATGCATTTTGCAAGAAACTCAAACAGGTTTCGGTTCAGCTTCTTTGTTGGTTTGTTTGTCAGCAGGATTACAGAAAAACTACCAACCCAATTTTCCAAATTTAAAGCTTTTTCAAGGAAAAACATTTTGGTGCGGATCCAAACCACAGGGCAGATACACAAATCATTTTTCACTTTCGTTGACATTTTAAGATATTTGACCTCAGCGGTGGTCGGAGCTTTCAAAGTGCTCTTTGTAGGCATAGTTTCTATTAGGGATGTCCCGAATATAATTTTAGAACTTCGAAGCTTCAGTGAGAATCACCCGTGAATATTCAAAGCTGGTAGGACACAGAGCCACTATGTGTGTGTGCGTGATAGACAGAGTGATAAAAGAGAAGGTGAAAGGAGTCTATGCACACAGCGTTTCTGTAAACTCTTTCTGTTGCTTATAACTCAGAACGCCACAGGTCCAGCCACATCACTACATACCCACACTTCGTCTCACCTTTTTGCTCTTTCTCATTGGACAGCCAATTCAGTTGCTTGAAGCAGGGGTCAATGACTGTGCTGAGGACACTGGCCTCATTCGTGTCTGACATTTGCCACCTCCTTTCAAATTCCTCCACCAGTTTACTGATGAAAAAAGAAACATTCGAAGACTGAGTTGGACATCGATTACCATGGCAACGATTGAGGCTTCGAAGCATTCGGGTCAGCCCCTGTCTTTATACACTCAAAACAAGATGTTTGGTTTTGCTCGGCTTGATGGAAGACTCACTATTATTTTTCTGCTATACGTTAATCTAACAGGACTTTTTAGACCATCCGAACATTTAAAAAAAAACTGTTGTTGTTTTGATGCTGTGTCAAATGCACATTTTTTGTCCTACTGTAACCCTATCAAGGGTTACAAAAGCAAGAATGAGGAAAAACAACAAACTTCTGCTGCACAAAACTGTGTTAACTTCTAACTTTTGTCAGATTTAGGCTTGCTTTATTGTCACATAGTGTCTAGTTTTACCTCTTCAAACCTCTAAAAATTCTTCAAATGAAAGAGTCAGAGAGGAGAAAATTGCTTTTTGATTGAACTCGTGGACACGCACCAAACAGACACTGCTTTGTATCAAGGGATCACAGCATAATAAAGGCTTGGAACCAGTGCAATAAAAGGAGACTAAAGGTTCATGAATATTCCAGTGTGCAAATACTTGAGACTCTTTTGCATCCTCTAACTCTTTTGCATGTGTTTCACTGTACAATGAGATCAGCTCATACACTTTTAGCACTGGCGACTCCAGCTGGAAACAGCCTGAGTTAGAACTGAGCTCTACCCAATGAGCTGCTCAGTGCCACATGCAAGACCACAGCGGGGCGTTGCACAGTGTTGATTTAACCCACAGGACAGCTGGGCTGTGCTGCTCTCAAGCTACTCCTGTAGAAGCTGAAGTGTGTCAATGGGGCAGGCTTAGTCTGGCGAGTCAGCTAAGACCCTCACACTAACCAACTATCTCTCGCTCCTGCTGTAGCACACACACACACAAGCTGAGCCAACATGATCTGATAAACATCACATCGTCTGAAGGGGATAAGAGTTCTTAATTCCAACTGGCACACAACCACCTCAGGATCCACACGTCTCGCTCCAGATGCTTAACATTCATCACGGGCGCACTCGCCAAAGCAAAGTAGTAGTCTAATTTAGAGATATAAATATTGCGCTGATGTCAGCTTGCAGGTCTTGCATCATTTCTAGCTAAACTTATACCAGATTTGCCAGAGAGCCTTTTGTCAATGTTTCACCCCGTGAGCCATCTTAAACACACCAACACAGTAACATAAGCCCCAGAAACACAAAAAGACTCATACTCTCTTAAAAGTATGCTAAGGGCCACAAGGAATCCTTAACACATGGCAAATGACCAAGCCCGTAAAATGAATATGATTTGGCAAACACACAGGCTTGCCCATGCTTGCATACCTGGAGGTGGGAGTTGACCTACTCTCAGTCGTGTGAATAAGCCTTCTCTACAAGTCAGTTTGTCAAAGGAGGAACTCAAAAGGACTGTGGAGGGAGAGATATGAGTGTACATGCTTGCATAAACACAAACTGTTCACACAGGCTGAGCAGTGTGCAGTGCAAAGGTTTCTCAAACATGGGGTTGTGCCAGAGGCAGAGCGCGGGACCACAGAGCCTGAAAAACTGGCTGGGCAAAAGCAAAAGCAAAAGAGAGAGTACTAGAGAATCGTTTAGGGAGGTGCGTAACAGGTTATTATTTTTCTAGGGATTTTAATTTCCTTATCAGTTCCCATCACAAGGCTGCTGTAACAGGAGTGCCTGACTGTGATTCAGCTTCCTGGTAAGCCTGCGAGGGGGAAGTGATGACTTCAGCCACGGTCAGAGCCGCAGGGAGACTCAGAGCTGCAGGGCAGGTCTCTCTGTGTAGCCACCTGTGACAGGGCAGAGATTCATCCTCTGCTTCATCATGATGCTGCACTACTAAGCCACGCTCTGCTGGTCTGCACTGCTCTGTATAAGCTGGTCAGTGCATTACAATATGCTAGTGCTTGGCTTTCCTCCAGAGAAATGTCTAGCCATAGTGGTGCGCAAGTCACACATATCACGACGCATCTCATCTCATGATCAATTTCCTTCGCCCTCATTAAATCAGACAGTGAAATGTGAAATAGTGCATCTCGTCTTCTTCCCTTGAGGTTAATGTTTTATCTAATAAAAATGTGTAAAGGTTTTATGATGTTAGTGCAGGCTGTCTATTCTTTCAGGAGAGGTGGCACGCCTCAGGTATAAAATGCTGCGGAAATACGATCCATGTCAATAATACAGAGGTACATACCACTTTAATATCTCTGGGTGTATTAACTGCTGGCAATATGAGCAGGACGGCTTTATGGCGATGTTTAATTCACAGGATGTTTAAAATGCGCTTTTACAATGTGACGAACTACCTGATTTTTTCAGGTTTTATCACTGGATTTGAGAAAAACTGACCATATGATTATATTTTTCTGCATATCAATATTGCCATATAAATTTCTTGTGATGATAAAAGCCTGTGTTTAAAGTTAATGTTTGCATTGACTGGTTTTACGCTTATATTTTATACATAGTCTTAAATTCATACCTTGGAGTAGCGACAACTTAGGAGAGTACAATATGGATACAATCCTCAATCATGGTCTGTCCTCTCATTACATTATGATATAGTATGTTTTCTTAAATTAATTAGTAACCGTTTAATTGAGAAACTGTGTATGGATTAGATAACCAGGCAGGAATGACAGCTAATACAGTAAATTAGATATCCAACAAATCAAGACACCTCATCACAATGATGCACAACTTAAAGTACTTTGCCCATGATTTTTACAGCAGACATTTTGACTTGTCATAGTACAAGTAGTGTCCTGGTAAGGGCACTAACACACCAAGCAGACGGTCTGCCATTGGTCAATGTCAGGCCATCAGTGAGCGTCTGTTGCCTTAGTTTTGGTGACATGTCCTGCACCATTGGCACTAGTTAGCCCCTGTCACCTGCTTTTTGGCGGATTGAGCATGCTGAATCGGCATCACAGACGCAGAGCTCATCAATGAGTGAAATCACTCTGATTGGCAGTTCAGCTCGGGGCACGAGAAGAGAAACAGAAGTAAGGAAAGCAAAATAAAATGGACCGCAAATAAAACAAACCTGTAATAATAATTGTTTGTGTTATTGTTCGCTAGCGCACGGTAATGCTTTGATGTGTTGTTAATGTGCTAACTGGCTAACTAGTATCTTGAATTTTACAGTTTCCCTTTCTGAATGACGAATAGAGACTACTGCAGGCTGCTGGCTCTCACGCAGGCACAAAACATGTGGTTGTTGGCTGTGGGCTGGAGTCTCCACATCGTGCTCAAGTGCAACTTATTGGACGAGACACAGACGACGTGAGGCGACGCAGCAGTCGGCCTTCCTCGCAACTATTTCTTTGAAGTCAGTTTGGCGTGTCTGGGCCTTAAGTCGTGACAGTGAGCCAGCATGCATACCATGCCATCATTAATTTTAGTATTTACACCTCTACTTTTCCTACTGCTACACATCCAATGTGTCAGTGTATGTATTGCAGCATATACTTCCCTCTAATGACCGGCCTAACAAATTTAACATCATGTTTACTCTTACAGCAAAAGAAAAAAGTCGTGCCTGAAGTTGCTTCATGACACACTGCTGGAGAATCTCTGCTGTGTGCTGCAGTGTGTCCAGCGTCTCTTTGCCTCGCTCTGTGACAGAGCAGAGTTTCAGTACAACTCCTGGGCCAACGCGCCATAATATTTACTCTAGCCAGGCAGCAAATGCTGCACCTCTCCTCTTGTCCCAGTTTAAGCACTCCATCAGTCTGACAAGCCTGGGAAGTCGTGCCAACACACACACACACACACACAGGCTGGTGGACAGTAAAGGTTTTCTTCAGAGTGGTGTGCTGCTGCTTTAAGTGTACATCTCCATTCTCCCTTTCTCTCGCTGTCTGCTGTTGTGAGAGCAGCGACTCTTTCCTCTTTCTTGCTGTTGTAATGAGGGTGACAAGCGGTCAGAGTGGGAGGGGTGGGCTTAGAAACAGAGGGAGGGAGAAGGAGGTAGATACAGGAGCTCCTCTGTTCTGTTGGGTGAAACCGTAGCCTGGCCGCGTGACTGACAATGAGAGACACATTGCGCATAGCTAAAGCATGCGCTGGTGAAGAAATAAGAGCTGGTTTTAGATAAGTTGTTACATATACATTGGCAAGAGGCCTATGTTTTTACTCCCGGCCCATAAAAAGCAGTTGAGCTGAAATTGAGAGGTCTGCATGGCTCTTACCATTTCCTTTCACCGCTGTAGCCCACAGAGGGAGAGCAAGAGAGACAGGCAGAGAAGGATCAAACAAAGGAGTGAGAGCAGAAGGTGGTCCAGGTAGAACCAAGCCATACAAAAACGGATTGTTCCACCTCATACAGAACAGACTCAGGGATAAAATGTCTCCTCTGAGGCCTGTTACTGGCTGCCGTTTGTACCACTGGCTTCCCAAGAGCGAGACGGATTCCCTGAAAGAGCAAAAAGCAAGTAGTCGTGCCCGTTTTATTCCCTCCGACACTACTCTGTTCTGCTGCTTCCACTTGGGACCGAGGTAAAACCAGGTCAGAGCCCGAGGTGGTTGGTGGGTGAAGAGCAGGATCAAAAGGGTGGGAAAGTAACTGAAGAAATGCTTTAGTGATATAGTGGCTTCCTCCTGTGCCGACATGAAACACACTAGTTAGAAAGAGAACACAGCAGCAGCATCAGGTGGGTCATTAAAGCCAGCTCAATCTGTGAATTTTGTCCAAGTTTGACTCTTTTTACATGCACTTTGCAAAGTTCTTTGCCTAACCTTTGAGTTGAGATCTTGTTCTATTCTTAACATGTATTTAACAGGTGTATTTTTGGACTTCACAGTTACTCTGCTCTGTAGAGAAAGCACATCTTTCTCTCCTGGCTGCAGTTCCTCCAAAGTAAAAGGACTGCTTCTAATTGCTGATGGTATACCCATAAAAAGGTGCTCAGCATTGTGGTTTGTTTTTACCATCATTGCTTTTATGTGTTCAAGTTTAGTATGAGTGCGTAAGTGCTTGTTCGTCACATTTACCATCACACAGCTGCACATGGCAGATAGAGTAGGCCTACTCCAACACTGCAGCCACACAAGGTCAACCATGCTTATGTTTTCTCCTCCAAATCCATCTGAATTGCTAACAAACCAACCCACAACCGGCAAAATAAAAGAATACCAGCATTAATATTAATTAGAAATTACCACAGCTGAAGAAAATAAATATCAATCTCTGCGTAATTGGCAAGCATGCTGCAGGATAATTGGCAAAGCCGTTTCGGATGTCAGTTTGTGTGTGTGTGTGTGTGTGTGTGAATGAAACACATTGAAATGTTTGCCTGCTCGAGCTCTTCACCGACGAGACGCAGATGAGCCCGTGTTTCATGTCTCACCATGGCTGGTGTGATACATCCTCAATGTTACGCTTTCACATGCAAACTAGTGCTTTTCCACATCCATTGTCCTGCACGGTGACACACACACGACGCAGCCAGGAAACCTTTTATTCAATAGACTCAACAGTTTCTAATCAACTGTACAAGAGACTAATGACACCTAACATGAGGTTATTATCATTCACAATCTGCCAACAAAAGCTGAACTGCGTGATGTGGCTGAAATTATTATTGTCACGTATGCGAAATCACAAACAAGGGTCAAGGCGAAGTAGCACACAACTGTTGTGCATCACGACCAAACTCTTCATGTGTGTAAAACAAACACTCATTTGGTCAGTTTTTCAAAACTGTTTAAGTTTGGCACAACACTACAGACAATTAATCCGCAACTACAGTATATCTATGAATGTTCAATCATTTCAGGCATTTTCAAGCAAGAAATGCCAAAATATTTGCAGGTTCCTGTCAAATATGATACTTTTTGTGATGGATTGTTATTGAACATGTTTGAATTTGAGCTGAAACGATTAGTCAATTACTTAATTAGTCAACTGAACAAAAATTATTCGGCAACTATTTTGACAGTCTTTGAACCCATTGGCTATAGGTCTGAAGACCATAAGCATTTGGGGGCGAGGGCCAGTACTAGGCAGCAGATATCTGTATCAAGACTTCCTTCCAACATTGCAATTCGTGCAATGCATTCCATCTCTCCACACGAATTGTTCACATGCTGTTGAAATGTGATTGGTTAACATTACTCTTACGACAAATGGAAACCATAACTCTTCCGACAATAAAATCGTGTCCTGTTGCCTACAGATTCTGTATACACATGTAGAATCAGTTCATAGAAATTACTACTTGATAAATGAAATCATTTGTCCAAGCAAAATTTGCCAACATTAACTGTTTCCAGCTTCTCAGATGTGAGACGTCACTGTAAACAGAACACCTTTGGGTTTTGGTTGGACAAAGCAAGTCATCTTTATAGGCATGTCACCTTTGAATCTGGGAACTGGGCCTTTTTCACTCTTTTCTGCTGCTTTACACAAACAAAACAATTAATCAAGACATCAATCAGTGATCATTATGCGCTATGGTTCAGCTGGAAACCAATAAACAATACTAATAATTGCCCTGCCCTAAACAGTAGTAGTGTTGGATGTTTAGAATAAATATTGATCACTATCATTGCTATTTCATCAATAAATATCAATGTTGAGGTACTGAGCAAAGTCAAAATTGTGCATATTTGGGGCGTCGGTGGCTTAGTGGATAGAGGTTGGACCTTTGCTGCATGTCATCCCCCACTCTCTCTCTCCCCATTTCACACTGTCCTGTCCATTAAAGACAAAAGCCTAAAAAAAATCGTAAAAAAAAAAAAGTACATATTTGGTAGGAGAGGGGGGAAAAGTATCGCGATATAAAATATTTAAAATAAATATTGTATTGTGACTTAAGTAATAAGTGGTTGCTGCAATGGCATGCCATGTTTTCTACTTAAGCAGAAAAGCACCTAGAATGACACATTAAATGTCACATCTAAATATAACATAAAGTAATGCAGTGTTTGTGCACAAATCAGAAGAATAAATGCTAACCGGGTGTGAGCTGGAAGTTAAATCCACACTTAACCACGACCCAACACAAGTATATTTGTTGTTATTCTTTTTTTCCCCATCACATCTTCATATTAAATACATAGGCTTTTATTGAGGGTTGAACACTCCATTTCTTTTCTCACATCAGTCCAACAGTGGGGGGAGTTGTCATTAAGGAGCGGGCCTGCAGAGATCCTATCAAAAACCATTTTATCTACGGTGAAGATGGGAAACAGATGCATTCTGTCTGATGGGAAAACACTGTGCAGAGATTCACACAGCACTTCAGAGTGAGCACAGGACTGAGAATGAAAAGATAAGAAAAGAAAAAAAAATTAACTGCCAAGCGAAATCAGCGCTGGACCTTGTCTCTACGTCCCATCCCAACTGGACTCTGAACACAAACTGCACTGTAAACACAGTCAGGGACACAGAGAGACACTGCTTAATCATGGGATGGACACAAACACACAGAGCATGCATGCAGGCTGCACAACCCACCCCTGCTGACTCAAAAGGCGAGCAGTCAGAAGACAGACCAATGGCAGAAATAGCTCTGCACGTCGACTACAATGCAGACACATATACACCAGAAACAGCAAAGCAGATGATAGTGACACACGTGTGGTTTTTAGGTTTTCTGCTGCAACATTTGCTGCTTTAGCTCTGATCATCCAGTCAGGTAGACGAACCGATGGGCCAGCGCGCCCCTCAGTCACACTGACAGACACACAGAACCAAGAGGGATCATGTTGTGCTGGCCTTGTGCTTTCTGCACTGCAATATAAGCTACCTCATCACACCTGACAGCACTAAGCACTGCCGCTCAGAGCACACAATGCACGCAAAGCAAACACAAACTGGATGTTAAGAGACAGTCATGGGAACTCCTTCCCACACCCCCACACACACACAGAGACAGACAGAGAAGACATCCTGGTTACCATGGAAACCCTCCACCTCCTCACACAGTGACATCACGGGCATTGCATCATGACCCAAACATGGGGCCAAGCAATCACCCGACCTGCTGTTAATCAGCTCAAGGTGAGGAGGCCACAGGTGGACAGGCCGGACAAGCATATGCTGGTGATGATGATTGAGGGGACGAGGAGGACGGGAGGAGGACTAAGAATAGATCCTCCTGCCGAGGAGAAAGAGACAGAGAGGAAGAGTGAGGAGGAGGTTTCAGTCTCTATTGCGAGCCACCGGAACCAAAAAGCCATATGTGAGCAACGACTCATGAACACACACACACACACCACGCTCTGTGATGAGGGCGGCAGATGGATGAAGACAGACAGATAAATCAAGCAGGGAGGGGGACTCGCAGCATCCACTCACTGGATTGCTGGTACTTGATCATAACCTATATAACCCTGATGTAAGCTGCTGGTGACGGGATGCTGTGATGCTATAATGCTGGCCGCAACAACCTACTTTCACACCAGGGTGCTGCACAGCCACCACACGGATGTAATGGTCTGGTGTTGACCACATAGGGAAACCTACAGTAGCTAATGGCCATATGGCACATTTGAACGCAGCAGCCAGGAAGGCAGTGATGGAGTCCCTTTGGTGATGTGTATAATAGTGTCTGAGGAAGTGGGGGAGGATACATTTGCAGCAGACTCGGGCTGAGTTTTAGTTAATGAGCTGCAAATGAGTCTGTATATCAAATCTAATTCAGGCTGCTGTGACTTTCCTATTATTATCCAGCAGCTCTTGTCTTCTCACAGCGGTAATGAGCAACAACCAGCCTCCAGGACTTTCTATAAACAGTGCCAGAAAGCCTGCTGGTCATGTGTGGTGGTCAACAGGAGGCAGTTTGCTCCTGTCATGCAATGGGTGCTGTGAGGCTGTGCAGCGGCAGCAGTGGCCCCTGAGCCCGGCCACACAGCTCTGTCCTGTCCTGTCCTGTCCTGTCCTTGGTTCAGCAGCTGTGTCCAGCTGCGCTACAGGGAGACACTAGGCGCTTTGTTCCCTACAGGGGGAGGCAGAGTTGTGGGCAGAGGGAGTGCAAACTACCTCTGTGTGTGTACACTTACAGTTTCATTTCCACAAAGGTTAACGGCCTGTGTTGCCTCCTCCGCCAGCCCAGGTCTGTCCTCCCTGTGTGGGGTACTCTGTCCCCAGCAGACGGCCTTGGAGACGGAGCAGCCGGACAGGGTGGCACAGCACACCAGGATGTGTGGAAAATTTCAAAATGCGCTGAGCCAACGCTGGTCCAAGCCGAGCGATCACACTCACACACTCCAGCCCCCTGAACAAATGCACACACACACACACACATACACATACACACCTCACTTGAAGCCCTCTCGTTTCTTTTATCGCCCGTGAAATGATGAGATAAAGCTGCGTTAAGCGCTGCAGCGACAACAAAACATCGACAGATGCGAAGCCCAGTGTGCAGGAAAGACCAGCGCCGGGTAATCACGGTGTACACACTCAGGAAACAACAACAAAAGACAGGAGTAAAGAGAGAAAGAAACCACAGGCAGGAGCGGGGTTTGCGCTGGAGGATATACGACACCTCTGGGAGACGATTAACAAGTAATAGACGCTGGTACTTACTCAGATGAACCGGTTCCGCTCGGTCCACTGGAGGATAGCCGGTCGGTCTTCCGGGCTGTGAGTCGGGCGGGATCTGCGCTATGGAGACCGGAGAGCTCAGAGCCTCGAGGACTGAACGTAAACTGTGGCTTGCGTCATTTCACCAGGATGCCACTATTGCGCGCAGCAATGCAGCCATCTTGCTGAGGAGTGCCCCACCAACTCACCAATCACTGCTGGACCTGAGCTGCTGGCTTATTTTGGTCCTCAGTAACGAAAGTGATCCACCATGAACTCCCAGTATTTACCTTTTAAAATCCAGTGAAGGAACCCCAACAACAAAAAACACACACACGTCTATTTGCAGATGTTTTTCTTCATAAAAAGCCCCCATTTTTGGTGTCACTATCAAGCAAAGTAACTTAATATATTTACTCAGGTAGGCTACTGTACTTATGAACAATTTGGAGTTAACATTACTTTACTTAAGTATTTCATTTTTTGCTATTTTATAAACTAAGTGAAAAGCAGCTCCACTTTGACCAGATGTAACATTAAAATGCAGATGTATGTTAGTGTATTAGTAGTTAAAATATATCTAATAATATGATATATATAATTAAATTATCTGGAAGTGGCCACTCTGCCCAACAAATACTGTTACTTTTGAGACTTAAAGTACATTTTGCTGGTATTCATTTTTATGTTTCAGTGCAATTTTAATGCAGAAACCTACTTGTAACTTAATATTGCTATTTTAACTTAGTTAAAAGATAAAAGTGCTTAAAAAAATAAATAAGTAAAATAATAATAATGAGAAGATGAAATTACATAAAAAATAAAATAAATGAAAAATAAATAAAGAAAAAACAAAAAAAACAATTAATTAAAAAATAAATAAACAAAAGATACCAGTACTTAAAACAAAAAAAGATAAAAAAAAAAATAAGAAAGAAAACATAAACATAAATAAAATTATATCAGCATTTTAAAAATAAATAAAAAATAATAAAGAAAACAAATGAAAATCACAATTAAAACTCAAAAATAAATGAATAAAAAGATACTTAAAAAAAATAAAAAATAATGAATAAATAAAACAAATAAAAACAATACTAAATAAATAAATAGATGAGCACTTTCTCCCAACACTGCTGTCATCAGTTTTATAGAAATGCTTTGGTGCATTTTCCAATCAGAGATTTATGTCATGTTGACTCAACTGACTTTATGTGGGTGTCCGCCCACTGTCTATAGAAAATAAAATCAGCACCTTTCATTCAAATATTCCGCTTTCTTGTGAAAGTGTATGTTTCATACAGTTTCCTCTGAAAATTCAGACATGATGTGTTAAATGTTCTATTAGAGCAGGCTTTCCATCATTACAGTGGCACAACATGTAATGTTTACAGTCAAATAGGAAAATGAATCTCTTTTCCATCATTTTTATGAACTGCAAACAGCTGAACACAACATTCAGTGTTAAAATAGCATACAGTCAAATAATCAAGCCAGTCTTCCCAGTTTCCCTCTTAATTTTTATTTAATTTCATCATGTTAATTTATTGGCTTATTACTGCTCCTTCCAATCAGTCAGCAGCTAAAACATGACAGACAGATCTCATAGCGCCCTCCTGTGGCGGCTTATACGTGTGTAATCCATCCCGCTGCTGAGGGTGTGTCTGCTCCACCCGATGTGGTCCAGAGGTTTGTGGGGGGAACCAGAACCTGAGCAAAGCAGCGCTATATTTGTTTCAGTCAATATATCTCGACAATTACATATTTACATTGACAGATGACTTCATATATCCTCCAGAGAGATCAAGTTTGGTGTTGAGGTTGTCTACCATAAAGCCATAAAAAGATCCTGCAGCTTATTCGATGTCACCGATCCCCACGTGAATTAAGTCCTTAATTCACATCAGTGTGTACATAATGATTTAGGCCCAGGACCACAAAGACAGTAAATGTATCGTCACAAATAATCATCACATTTAAAATAAAACTAATTGGTCGATGGTTTAATTAGTAGTTGTTGGACCAGCATTCGTTTGAGCAAAAAGGATTTAGAAATGCATAGACAGAAGAACAGAGAAGTAATTTGGAGTGGAAGTGAGACGCTGTTTTACACACAGTCTGGTCCATGTCATTCATTAGGCTTCGTTATGACAGATTAACTGAAACTGTATGAGAACATGAGGTAAGAACCCTGGTCTCTCATCCATGAACTACCAGGCTAAACAGGACTCCCTTATGGTCCAGAGATACAGTATGTGGGCTGCCTTGGCACGTGATAACCATCCACAGAGAGCAAGAGAACTAACGGTCATGACAGACATCTCCCCAGCTTCCTCTGAGTTCACCAGATTGACACTGGAGACTTGTGAAGATGCGTCCCCTCCAGGTTTCTCTCTCCACAGTGGGATCCAACCGCAGTCACAGGGCACGACATGCCCGACGACTGTCAGAGCTCATCCTTCTCCATCTGCTGGAAAGCCTCCAAGTCTTCCCGCCAATCAGCCAGCAGTTCATCCACTGACTGGCTGCTTGAGTCTGTGTCGCCCTCGGGCTCCTCTGTCTTCTCAGAGTCTCTCTCCTCTTTGGGCTGTGCCAAATCGGCCTCTGCCCCCGCAGGACTGGCTTCCTCTTCCGGTGGCCTGACCTCCTCTGCAGGACTAGTGTCTTGATCTACAGGACTGACTTCCTCCTGTGATGGAGTAACCTCCTCAGGAGCCAATTCGTCCTGCTCCAGCGTGCTCATTTGCGATTGGCTAACAGGTTCAAACGAGGTGGGAGTTGTTGCCTCGGTTAAGCAGTCTTCCTCCGCTTCTTGCACGTCCACACCTGAAAAGAAAGCAGGGGCGTGAGACACACACGAACCTCTTTTCCTCCTCCTCAGCCGGTAATCTATACAACATGCCCCCTGGCAGCCATTCTCAGTCAAAAATAGAACCATTTTCATCGCGAGGCTGTCAACTATAACAGCATGATGCTGATGGTGAGTCATGTTTCCCACAGGATAAAACCTCTCTCACATTGCTGCTAAACCAAACTGAGAGTCAACTGAGAAACAGAATCTGGCAAAAAGTTATTCTGTGACTTCTGCACAGATCTAGTTAGAATAAAAAGAGAATACGACCTGTTTCTAAAATTGTAGCCGCGTCTTTAACTGCAGATTGTATCAGATTGTATATGTTAAGGAGCAAGTCTGTGCTTTTTATTACACAGTCGAGGGAATACTGCAAGAACAAAAGGCAATGGCTGTGATTTCAAGGCTGTATAATTTAAGTAGGTAAGCTATCTGGTCATTATTGTGTCCTGGAGGCTCTGTGGTTACAGAGACTTGCCATAAATCAAAGGATTTGTGGTCAGGTGTCTGTTTTGGCAATTATCTGTGAAGCGTGTAGCCAGTTCCCTAACAGCTGCTAATGTGCTGTTATGCAGCTGATCCCGGATCTGCGGCCAGGTTACTTGTAATGATAACTGTCTCTGTTTAGGCTTCTTAGCATTAGTCATAAAATCTTGCCATTCTACAGCCTGTTTACACAGCTGAATATATGAAAGTAAATGTAGATAAAATCAAGAGAAGCTCACCAAGCACAAATTATGACGTTTTCCAGAAACCATGTAAATACACTGTTACATGACTTGGGTCGGGGTCATACCCCGCCACGCTGTCGAGCCTTGCCATGTGTAACTAATGGTTTGCTCCAGTGACAAAACAGACATAAAGACCTGTCATGTCCTAAGCTCTGAAGGGGAAAATCAGAAATGACAACACTGTGACTGCACTAAGCTTTTCTATCAAACACACAAAATCCTGTGGTTAAAGGGCAGAGTGAGAGGAAGGGATGGAGAGATGAAAGCATGACTTAAAGGAGGGAAAGAGATAAAGGCAAGGGGAAAGGATGCAGACTGAGGGTAACAGACAAAGAAAAGAAGGAAAAAGAATACTTACTGCCCTCAATCAGGCTGCCAGGAAGAGGTTTACCTTTGAATATGGCTGCTGCTCATCCAAAGGAGAGAGAGTTATAAAAAAAGAAAGAGAAACCGAGAAAGAGAGGAGAGGAAAGGCACTGTTACAGTCCACCACGGGGAATAGAGGGATTTGGCAAATGAGGAAAAAGAGGAAAAGAATGAAGATGCAATATTGATAAGGGCGTAAAACTTCACCATCCACCATTATAACCACAGCCGGTGGGTGGCTTTGGAGTGAGTCATGATCTCTGAGACTTCAAATAATGCCTGAATCCCTACATCTCATCTTTATTTCATGAAGGCAGGCACATAATGAGGCTCAGCCAGTGGGGAGAGATAAGTACACCGATGTGATCGATCTTATCGGGAGCGATAAGTGGAACAAAGAGTTCTAACATTTAGGGAGGCGTACAGTGTGAGGGAGTAATGTCACACCTCTGTCTCTGGCTTTGTCGCTCAGCAGCACCTCCACCTCCCTGTACTCCTTCAGCGCCTCCAACAGGATGTTGCCTTCCTTGTGGAAGAGGAAAAGGAGAGGCAAGGTGATGTCATCCGTACTGCGGCCGTCCCCTGCCATCTGAAAGAGGGGAGCTGTGTCGCTGCTGCTGCCCTCGTTGTCATCTGGAGGGAGATAAAAATGAGATAAGTGTGAGAAACAGGAGCTGAAAGAATTATTTGATCATGTGATTGAAAGAAAAGTAGCTGATAACAACTTTGATATGACATTAAAGGGATAGTTTAGATTTTTGAAGTGGGATTTATATCTATAGTCAGTGTATTACATACGGTATATGTGTGCTGGCACACTCCCAGTTTGAAGAAGAGGCAGGAGTGCTGATGCGAAAGTTAAGCAACACACTGCTGTGGATGGGGTTAGCAGCACTACGTATTTTAGCCACCTAAAAAAAAAATCTTTAACAGTTTAAATGTATGCCAATTTTCGTTATTTTCCCAGCTTTACTTTTTGTCAGACAGCCTGTCTCAAAGAGGACGCCATTAACAGCTTCATTTCCCCATCTATGCTCTCATCAAAGCCACCAGACTCCATTAATAAAATATAGTAAGTTTGGCTCACTGAACACGGGAGCTGCTGGTCTACCACCGCCTCGATTGTTCAGTTTATTTCTGTTATTGTGGGACTTTGGTGAATCTGAACTGACCCTTTTAAACGCCAAAATCACACAATACCACAAACAAAATACCTGATGGAGGCAGCGGTAGACCAGCAGCTCCTATATTTAGCAATGCTAAAATTACTGTTTTTCCCAATGGAGTCTGGCTTTAAAGAAAGGGATATAACGGCTTCAGTTCCCCATAGGAGATGGCTGTCTGATGGTGAGGTAAAGCAGCGAAAATATGCTAAATATATTGTACATTTAAACTGACTTTGAATTTTTAGGTAGCGTCCACAGCAGCAAATTGCTTAGCTTCCTTGCTTCTCTAAACTGGGGGCACACTGACAGGCATCTATTGTAAGTAATTCACTGACACTGTATTGGAAGTACCTCATAAAACCTCACTTCAAAAGATCCCTACTCTCCCTTTAATCATTTATGTCCTTAAACAAGGAAAACATTAATATTTCACTAGTTGCCACAGTAGTAATACACTGTTTATGTCTTGTAAATGAATTAGCAACAGTTGAGAAGGGCCCAGAAATAGACGCAGATTATTATTATTGAGCTAACTTGACTTCTGCTGTATTATTCAGTCATCATGTAATGTGCAGGACCCTATTCGACCGGCTGTCTTCAAGATAATCCATTTATCGAGCCCTAATCTAGTCACTGAGCAGTCATCTTCCGTCTTGTGTGGTTTGCTGCGCGCACTCACCGATGACTATGCCTCCGATGGCGCCAGCCTTCTGGATGTGTCGGGCCTTCTCTGCAAACATGCACTGACCCCTCTGAAGCAGAGCAATGTGGCCCTGGACGTACTCAGCATTGGTGATCTCAGTACAGCCACTGTAGGGTTCAGCCACAGTCACAAAGCCTCGTACCTGCACCAGAGGAAAGAGGCAGGCATTATTGCAAAAGAATGGAACTTGTTTTAACATATGGCGTTAAGAGTGCTGCAGTCTGATCCCACATGTTCTCTCCTGGTGCTAAAACCACACACTCATCTTTTCTTCTGTTTGAATTAGGAAAATATTCTACGAGAGGAAGTGCCCTCTTAAAAGTAGCAGGGAAAAGTGAGTGGCTCTCTTTGGAAAAACAAACAGGCGCAGAGTTAAGTGCCCATTTGAAACCTGGCAGCTTGGCAGAGCTACAAAGCCCCTCACCCCTGTGGAACTTTTGGACAGGTCTGTGCCAAACTGCGCTGGGCCGGCGGTCAGCACAACCCTGCCAAAGAATGGATGTGAGACGATCTGAATGGCTCTTGGAGGCAGCTGCTCTTTCTGCTGCTGGCTGGACAGCTCCATCATCTCCTGCATGAAGCGCACGCCGTCCTCCGCTGCTACCGCACTCACCGCCTAGGTGTGGGCGAGGAGAGGAAAAGAGAGAGGGTTTTAAAAGAAGTCACGATGGAAAGAACACCATGATTTGTAGGGTTGGGATGAAGGATATAGCCTCCAATTCTGACAACAGCGGCAATATCACACTGTTCTTTTGCTGTTTTAAATTCAAATAACAGTTTAAATTCACAAGCTGACACATGGTGCGATTTAACAAATAACTATCTTTACTTTGGGTAGTTTTCCTCATTACTTGTATGTTTTACAGATGATTGTTGATGACTGCAGTATTTTGCATATGTGCTAGAAAAGTGCTTGTAATTAGACCAAAACAGCTGAGGAGTCGCATGCAATTAAGAGCCTTAATTATTTCAGCCTTAGATTCTGTGTCTTTTAATCAGCCACTAACGAGAGGATACAGATGTTTATCCTTGTTGTTAAACCGTTTACCTGTGTAGCATGCTGGACCAGCTGCACCCTGCCATCTTTCAGGTGGATGAGACTGACTCCCATTCTCCTCAGCAGCTCCAGATGTTCAGGGTTGTTTGCCATGAAGTCCTGAGCCCTCAGGGGAGGACGACCCATGCCGGGCTCCCTGAGAGGAGGGAGAATTTAAAAACATATGGAAGAGATATAGTAGTTAGGGAAAATAGATGCTAAGAGCAGACACACACCCTGGTCACACCTGTGCGTGTACATACCTGTAAGGAGCAGGCCGGGGGCAGCTCTTGTCCACAGCACTACGGATTGGTTCTCTCAGGTTGCGAGGAAAGGCAGGGTCAGGAAACAGAAGGCGAGTGTTAGGGCAGGTCCAGTCGAAGTTAGAGTCATCCAGCTCCTCCTCTGACTAAAATATCATGAGATGAACTTGAAATTTTAAATGCTTTCATCAATTCATGAGAAATAATTATATTAGAATAATGTTAATTACAGTTCTGTTTGAAGGAATAGATGAAGAGTGAGGGGCTGTGGAGAGAGACAGGGGCAGCAGGTGGGCCTCGGTTGTGAAGACGTAGTCCTCCACGTCAAACGGTAAGTCCTCCGTGTCAGCAAACAGCAGGAAGAGGTATTTGAACATCTCGGCGAGGAAGAATGAGTCCATTCTGTCAGCAGAGAAGAGGTGTAAGATTATGGAGCACAGTGCATACACTACTGATTTATTTATGAGATAATCATGAAAGGCTTTGAGAAGTAGAGCCAGATTTATCAGAAAGCCAATATTTGTTCACATTATCAGCTTATTGTAAATACTGTATGTCAAACAGCATAGGTTGGAAGACTTCCAACGTATACATAATGTAACACATTGATGTACCAACAACAAGGCACTATGTAACAACATTAATGTGGTGCCTTTTAAAGGAGAGTCGGCCCCAAAATCAAAAATACATATTCTTCCTCTTACCTGTAGTGCTATTCATCAGTCTAGATTGTTTGGTGTGAGTTGCAGAGTGTTGGAGATATCAGCTATAGAAATGTCTGTATTTTCTTGAATATAATTAAACTAGATGGCACTCCGCTTGTAGTGCTCAAAGCACCATAAAATACAGTTGACAAACTCAACAGCTACGTCTCTTTCCAGAAATCACAACCTGGTTACTCAAGATAATCCACAGACCTTGTTGTGAGCAGTTTCATGGAGGAGCTATTTTCTCTCTAAGGAACTACACCCACCAACCGTATCATTACGCCAAACAAGCGTGCATCTACTGCTAGCTCACCTCGCACCACTGAGCTAGCTAACATTACAGTTCAGCCAAGGAGGACGCCATTATGTTCACATCTGCATGGTGATATGGTAGAAAGAAAATAGCTCCTGTACGAAACCACTCACAACAAGGTCTGTGGATTATCTTGAGTAACCAGGTCATGATTTCTGGAAACAGACATTGCTGTTGAGTTTTTTCAAATGTATTGTTTGGCGCTTTGAGCACCAGAAGCCGAGTGCCGTCTAGTTCCATTATATTTTTGAGAAGGCAGACATCTCGACAGCTGATATCTGCAACACTCTGCAACTCACATCAAAGCAAATCAGAGTGATAAATAGCACTGCAGGTAAGAGGAAATTTTGGGGTGTTCTGTCCCTTTAAGGTCATCTTTACAAATAAAGTTTAGTGTTTAAATTTGCTGCTTTTTCTTATATCTTAAGTTAGAAAAACAAATATCAGCTAATATACAGTATCGTATATTTTACTCGTATATATCAATATTAGCCTCATTCAAAGATGTTCCATGTATGTTGTTTTGCATCTAGTGATCTTTAAATATTTGAAGATATACTATGCAGGAATAAAAATTAATGTATAGACTCATAAATAAGTAATCCCTCTCAATCATCTCGTATATCTCGTATTTTTCTGCCGAGACTCTGCCCTCTGCTTGTTTGGGACGTTTGTGGGCGTGTACCCCCGCAGTGCTCAGGTGAGGTTGTGGCTTTATAAAAAGGTAGCAACCAGCTGCCAGACTATAAGCAGCAGGCATTCAAGAGACACAGCACTGACACAAAAGCAAATATAGCGAGGTGAAGCGCCAAACAAGAGCGTATCTAGTGTCGGCTTTTACTTTTGCTGGCAAGCATGTTTACAAAGTTACTGATGATCCTGTGTAGTAGACCTTTAATCCTTTTGCATTCAGCAGCTCACACAATGCTTTACACACCATCATCTCATGGTATGTAAATCTGAGGGTACAGTATATAAAGCATGTGTGAATGGTGTCTAAAGTTGCCATTTAGTAGTCTAACATTATACGAATCATCTTACAGATGCTGAGCCTTTATATTCTCACCTGTCCTCGTGGCTCCCTGTGCGCACGTCCTTCATTGCAGCGAAGCCGCAGGGAACACGAGCAAAGCGGTTGAGGTTGTCCAGGATGGTGCGACCTGCCTCGAGGTAATAAGGGTCCCCTGTGGCCTGGGAGGATGAGAGAGCAATACTGTGATCATAACAGAGGACAGTACATCTACTATGAAGGAGGCTCCAGTGAAATCTGGTCGGACACAAAGATGTAACTTCCACTTCTAAGACAGTGTTTTATCATATTATGTTCCTTAATACATTTCTTACAAGGCTCCAGAATGCCAAAGGCAAAGTACTGGAGGCTGCTTAATGAATGCAGAAATGGAGATAGTGTGTTTGAAATTTTACAGATGAGTCCTGATGTAACTGCATGTAACAGTATTTAACAAAGCCTGGTGCATGATAACAGACATTTACCTCTGTACTGTGGCAGTGAAAGGAGAACTTTCTGCATAATGTCAGGCTTGCTTGATAAATTACCTTGTAAAGGAAATAGGTGCTCTCTGCAAACTCAGGCCTCAGGGGATGTTGGGCCCAGTGTACCCTGAAATCAGTAGTGAAGGCCTAGGGAGAAACGGAGAAGGACGAAGGGGTCAACGCGCCATCCAGAGCATTGTAATTAGAACAGACAGACGAAGCTAAAATGCAGCCGTGCCGCCTGAAATGCAAGCTTGTCCATTTCCAAACAGTTATGGTTGGCAACACAAACCATATGGGGTCACTTGACTCCATGGTCAAATGACACCAAGTCATTTTTTTGTGGAGCAGCTAAAGCCTAAGATGTGGATATTCAGGTTGGATACACAGAGAGACAGATTACCTCTGGGAGAAAGTTGTGTTTCTTTGTAACTTGATACAACATCTCATGAGTCTCGATGGCAGGACGGATGTCTCCCTTCAACACCTGGGACACGAACAGCATGAACAGTACGTACAATATTACTGAAATAGCACAATTTAATACAAGAAGAGTAAATGGTTTAATTCACATGATCTGATCTGACCTGCAGTCCAGGGAAGAAGGCTAGCAGAGAGTCCATCCACGTGCGAGCAGGAAGCAGAGGTTTGTGGATGTGGACATCCAGCAGCAGTGGAGGCTGACTAATGTACTTCATTATGGAAGCATAGTGCTAAATGGGACATACAGAGTGGAAGGATTGAGGACATAATAACAGTCTTATGGTGCTCGGTGATATACACAAATAGACCAAAGGGAGCCTGAGGACTTGCAAAGAGCATTATTTTAATTATTGTTCACGTCTGTGCTGGAGAACTAAACAAAATCCTGAAATGAAGGCATAACACTGCTTAATGTTGGAGATGCCACAGAGACAAAATGCTATTATGCAGACAGAGAGGCATCAAATTACTCTGTGTAAGTGTGTGTGTGTCCTCACAATATTGAACCGCTGCAGAAACAGGTCATCTCCCAAGAGGATGTAAGCCTTTAGCAGGTATTCATAGTATGAGTCAATTCCCGCTCCCACTCCGCTGTCTGGGGACACACAATCGTACATCACTTGATGAGACACGAAAAATCAGATGACAAACAAATGTTCTATTTTAAATCATAAATCCTCTGTGCAACCAAATCCTCTCTCACCCAGACAGAAAGATTGTACCCCTGTACTTAATTTTCTCATGTCCTTGTCTCCTCATCACTCCGTGTCTGCCACAGCCTCCGCCCCTCTCCCTCCACTCCCACTTCTCTCAACACTTCATCCACCCTCCTCATCTTTCACAGCCTCCACCATCCTGTCACTCAGTCTTGTCACACTGCCCACCCTCTTAAGCCCCCCCATGGTCCTCTCACCCCTGCGGACCCACTCTCCAGAGTGGATGTTGATCGTGGTTCCCACCAGATTGCTGTTTCTCTGTCTCTTCTCCCACAGAAAGTCCAGGGCTCTCCGGGCGTGGGCCTGCGCGTGTGTGTGAGGAAGGGTGCATTATTGATTTTAAACAGTTAAAAATCAATCTGCAGTAGTTGTCCGCTGTTAGAAAGATTACAGTGATTGACTCTGTGCTTGATCAGCAGTCTGCTGTTGCCAGGAGGTGAACTGGTCCAAGGCTCTGATATCATTGCACAGGGTAAAATATCAAACTCTGAAATATTTCACTATACCGCTGCAGCTTCAGGGTCCCTGCCCCTCATCATTTGTTTAAATGAATTTTATAAAGTACACAAAATTCGGATTTATTTCTGCAAGAGGCAGGTTGATCACCAAGCAAAAGGAGAATCAGATTTCACTGAATATATGTGATACATGGCAGATACTGTGAGGGTTCCTAAACATTTTCCATTTCAAAAATCCATACTTTCCCAGACTCACATTTCCAGACTAAGGTGAAATCCAACATGTATGTTATATTCTATGTATATCATTATCATCTGTTGCCAAAAAGTTGCCAGAAGATTGTAGTTAGGTACTGCAGCTCAATTATAAATCAATTAAAACCAAACCCAGACGAGTTCAAGTTGAAGTTGTCTGCCTGAAGAGGAAGTAAACTAACCGCTGCTACCTATACTCATATTATTTTCCTTTAAATAATTGTCACCCCATATTTTTTTAGTCCTCTTTATAAATAAGAAATGCAAATTGGTTAAAAAGGGGAAAAATGTAATTTCCACGACATCTGCTGAGCCTTGTTTATTCCCTGTGTCCATGGAAACGACAATGAACACAGCCATAAAGGTCTCCTACAGAATAAAACATGTTCTGTTTACTTTCTGATAAATACATTACTGTATATCTCCTCAATGTTTTAGGTTATATGTCATGCTATGTACATATGTAATTAAAAGATATTGACACATTTTCTTTTTAAACTGGATCTGGTACAGTTACAGGGCACATGGGGGCAGAGCTGTTTGTACAGCCCCAGAGGAAGCTTTGCATAGGAGTGCGGGTTCAGTTGCAGGACATACTTCTTGTATTGCTTTCGATGACATTGAGCTTGCTCTGGCTCCAGAGTGGTAAACATTTAGGCTGCACTGGCTGCCTGCTCCAAATGCCATGAACACTCTGCTTGCATGATCAATTTATTTTTAGAAATTCAGAATTTTATATTTTAAAAAAAAGCACACTAGAAGCAATAGTCTGGAAACACAAACTTTCCCATACTCTCTTTTCTTTTTTCCCTTCTTAAACTTACTGGAAATTGTTTAAATCAAATTCCACACTCTTCCAAACTGCGCGGGAACCCTGTACTGAATTTCACATCATGTGTTGTCAGATTTTAGTTTCACAAAACCAAGTCTGCAAAATAACAACGTGTAACCGTCTTACAAATAAGTAAAGAAATCTTGCCACTTGTAAGGTGTGGCTGTTACACAACACATGTCTGTCTGAATAGCTGATGGCATTCTTGATATTTAACAGCTCGTTGACAGTGGTGATAACGTAGGTCAGCACTGGAGACGTCACTGTAGACTCACAAATTTAGTTTTGTGTGTCAGACCAGTTTTGCAGATAAATAATTAGCTTCCGTTATGAACTTTAAGTCAAAAGATTATATTATTCTAAATAGCCACTTTGTTGTTTTAGATATGCTGGATGCATCTTAACATTATGATTGTTGATAATTAAAATGGTTGCGGTCAAAAAGATGAATGAACATTTTTGAAATCTGCTTTACAAAAAGCTCCACTAAATCACAACATGTTAATGAGGTCATTGGAGGATCTTATCATGTGATGTAAATCTGATACCTCAAAAACAGGATCACCAGTGAAGCGACTTAAGGCAGCAAACTCCAGGATGATGGTTCCTGCGCACGCAGTGCAGGTGTCTGTTTCTGTGCCTGTTCTTGTCTCAGGACCTCTGACACCATATTTCAAGTTCACCTGCCAAGCAGAAGAGGAGAAAGAAAAACAAACACATCACCGAATCTGTTTTTAGAGTCACATTTGGTTTGCAATAGACTGTGCATGAAAACTATTCAGACACAAAAATATCTGCGTTCGAAAGCTGTGACAGCTGCGAGCAGTCAAGCGGAAAATGGAAATCTGTAGTTATGATCTGAGAGGTTACAAATGTCAGTCTGACATATTGCCACCATGGACTCAAATAGTTATGTTTGTTGTACTTACATGATCAAATATATTTGGTATAGAGGTTGTTAAAACTGGATTTTATTTAAGAGGAACGTTTCTTTTTCCAACACACATTACAATATTCCATTTACTTCAGTAGATGTATCACTGATTACTGACTCTGCTCACTAAAAACGGCTGAAACTCAGTAGGTTCTTTTCCAGTTGCGGTCCAGACAGTCTTCATAAAACAATACTCTAAACAAAACTGCATGTGTGCAATATAGCATGAAGAGCATTTTTTATCCTATGTTCAAAAGATCTCCACAACTCATCTGTGTGTGAAACTGTTTATGACCATGTGCTTTAAATATAACGGTTTCAGCACGGTTTGGGAAGTACCTAGCATACAACTGGATAAACAAGACTTGGAATATGCTGCATGTGTTGTAAAAGGAAACTTTGATATATAGTTCTGCTGCTGTTTAACGCCGACCCCTATGAACTCAGTTCATCACAAATGTTCGCCTGTTCTAGATTCTTTTTTTCACCTTGAGGGCACACGAGAAAACAAGAGTTTTTTTCTGAATTTCTCGTAACACAGGGTGAGTAACCGACATACAAATGATCATTCCTTCAAGGAGCTGAATTTAGGTATTTCTGACTGTGTGCAGCTGTCTCACCCTGGGATAAGGCAGGCCACTGCTGGTGTTGAAGGCTGGCAGTAGTCGGAGGCCCAGGTCTTTAGCCATGTGCAGGAGCTCATCCTGGTACCACTGCATGTGCTGACCTCCATCCTTTAGCATCACAGCCATGGAGTGTCCTCCCAACAGACCTCTGAACACCCACACAACAAACAAAATTCAGGAATTAAGCACAATAGGATCCAGTGATTTCTTATCACTAATGTCTTTTTGGCGAGCTGTTCTGTTCGCTGCGTGAAAAAGCTGTACAGTACATTCATAGTTTATTTCTTAACCATTAATAGGTTTTAATAATCTAGTCCAATCTCACCCAAGAACTCGAATGTTGGTTTCGAAGACCGACACCACGATGTCATTGTCCAGCCTCACATCTGACAGCACTCTCCTCACTGCAGCCTCAAACTCTGTCGTCTTGTTCAAGAGCTGGCAATAAGAAATAATGCATGACTACAACATTCAGGGTTATTATAGATCATTTCATAGTTTAAAAGTGGACTAAAAGACTCAGTAATGCTCCTCAGATAACTGACCTCAGAAATATTTAATAAAGGTTTGTTAATTTTTAATGTAGTAACATTGATATTTCGCTTTACATTCTGTTAGGGCTTACACAGGAAATGAAAAAACATGGGATCATTTTTATGTGCAGTGCGCGTAACACATTACTCCAATGTCCTCAATTCCTTCAATGTGCTCTGTCTTATTAACACAAATGCTGCTTCAAAAAAAAAAAAGTAAAACCAAACACGAAGAATACACAAACCAGTACCTACCACCAGAGTATCCAGCGTGTCTATCAGCGTCAGAGAGAACCTATCAGTGGGAGACAAAAACTGTTAAGCAAGGATGTTGATTGTCCCTTGTGATAATTAATGTCAACATTATTCAACACAGTAATGGTTTTTCAGCATGTATAAGTACAATCTGCTGCCACCTTTCACCTCGGGCAAGTGCTCAACCAGGTGTGGTAATATGTGTGTGGACCTACGTCATAATTGCTCCATTAATGCGTTAGATCTCAACGAACAAAGGCAGTACGTTACTCACTTTCCCAGAGCGTCGTCAACGTCACCTCGACTGGGTTCAAGCCCGCGTACTCTTCCTCTGCATGTTAGGGGCATCAGCTCATCTGCTGGGTATGCATGGTCCTAGGAAACATACACAAACACACTTTAAACACCACGATTTGACCTTTTATTACATATATATGTTTTAGGAGGCCATCACAGTCTGATTAAGCCTCAGTCACCTTGAAATGTAAATGATATTTTATATTTTCCAACATGAAAGAAGTTGCAAAAAGCCAGTTGGGACTGATATAAAAAATTATGGTACCACAATTAACCATGATGAAGAAAATGATCACATCTTATTTTACAATAGTTACTCTGTACTCTACACTAGTATGAGCCAGTACGGGCAGGGATACAAAAAGAAAAACTGTCCTGATCACCTAAGAAGCTGCTCAATTGTCCTGAATAAATTCATATATCAAAGCTGCATCTAAAAGACTTCAACTAGAAACTCCTATTTCTGTGAAGGGGTCATGTAAAGATTATTAACTTACCATATAATTCTGATATGCATGGTCAAACATCTCAATCACTTGGTTCCTTCAGTGAGGGGAAAACACAGACATAAGTCAGCATGTGTAACATGCGTTGGGGGCAGAAACTGTTTTTCTCGCCCGAGGACACCGTTTGTTTGTCCTCTACTCACCTTAACCTGTGCTTCTCCTCCCGTGACATGGCCTGTCCGAGGTTGCATAATGCTCCAAGCAGCATCAGGCAGAACAGTACAGCCGGCATTGCGGTGGGTGGAAAAGATGGCAGCAAAAAACATACAACTACAGTTTGGCTCACAGTCAGTCACAGAGCAAATAGCTTGTCATTACTACTGCCCTAACCAAACACCTCAAACTAACAAAACAACTAAGAAACATAAATCTGCACCATCCCATTAATGCTATACCTCTGAGATCATGTTAAAGCACTTTGGGGCTTTGTCTGAGATGTACCATTTAATCATCAGCAGGTACAGAGAGCATCATGGCACTATCCAGCTGTTTCTGAGCACCACTCAACACCAAAAACACTACTAAAAGTCAAAGGATGACTATGTACAATGCGTGCTATAATATTTGCAACTACAGCCAAAACTGTAATTACATAATTTGTAGGAATGTTATTTCAAGTAACCAGTTATGAGGTGTAACTGATAGAGATGTACCAGGCATTAGGCTAATTGTAGTGCAAAGTTGCTCCCAGTCCTGTGAGCAGGTTTATGAGTTACAGCTGTTTATTCTTCCAAGCTGTCACCCGGACCTACTGTACACAGGTGTGACACGTTGACATGTAAAGGACTGACTTTACATTCAACTCTTTCCTAAGGCAAACCCACTCAATCAAATCATGTAATCTAACTATGATTACAATAACATAATTACAACACTGCTACTTATTTTTATCGTCACAAAACAGCGATCAAGTAAACTCCTACCCTTCTCAGTTATCACGACATATTATTATGTTTCATCTACTGCAAATAAAAACAAGCAAGGCCGAATTAACAGTCTTGTTTTCTGTGTTTCTAATCCCACTCCACAAACCGCTCACTTAACGTTACGTTAACTATTACTTCACACAATCTACAGCCAATTTAACCAGGAGTCAAACCAACAGACATCGGGAGATCCCGTTCATACCAGCTCCTCTCATCACTCTGGTAAACCCTCTTAGATATTAGTAAATTATTTCCTCCTCTTGACAGTTCTCCTTCGTCAAGCAGTCGGACAAGCTGCCGAGCACTTGTCGGTGTTTAATTGGGCAGTTAGCCGGCTGTGCTAACTAGCCGAGCTCGCGACAAAAGACAGACCGAGAATACGGGACAAATCGACAAAAACCGCGTCCATTGTTGAGGAGCGGACCCGGCCGAGCTATCTTTTCTGTACTTCGAGGTGTAAAGTAGATAATTTCGCCGTACCCTTCTGTTTCTCCAAGCTAGCCTGTCTTACAAACCGGATGCTATTCCGATGAAAACGTCAACAACATCCGCTTCCTGAAAGTCTGGAGCATTCTGCCCTCGGTTTAGCTTGTCAGGCAGCACCGTCTTTGCAACCTGAGGAACAAATCGCGTCTCTTTCGCTGGGATTTGCACACGTAGCTCTACATATTGCTGTAGCCCCACTGATAAAGAAATATAAACTAAACCCAATGATACCTAGTGTTTTAATGGCTTTTAAATGGGTCACACAAGTTATGAAAGGCGTTACCTGAAAGCCCAAGTTTCGGAAATAAAGCCATGTGTTGCCTTTCCGTGCTGATCATAAAAACTCTGAAAAAATAACTCTCAGCGCCCGTTGCTCACACGCAAATGTAATATTTGAGAGTGATAACGAAATTCAATCTTTATTCAGAACATCTTAATGTATTTGCTGTTTTAAAAACGATAAACAACTCCAAAGCTATGTTAATTATTTACGGGGATTCCCGCAATTCTGAAATGCAACGCCTTTTCCATTATTAGCTTGTTAGACATAGCTTACATGCGCTAAAAATGGGACAAATTTCAGTTATCTTAGCATCATCATTAATATAATATGCAGAGTTACGGGAGACTTCAATTTCCCTAGTTTACCACTTTGTATTCGCTTGCAAACGTACAATTGTAAGATTTCCTAACAACACATGAAGGCAGCGTTAACGGTTTCTAACTGAAATAACTACATTTAAACCTCAAATTACGCCTCAAAGCGATTAAAAACAGCATATCCGCGTTTCAAAGTGAGCTGTCTGTCTATTTTAACTCATAATTAATGGAAGTCCATGTTTCTTTCGCCATATTTTAGTGTTTCTCGTTCATTGACTACATTTCCCATGAAGCTTTGACAGAGTATCAACAACTCTGACGTACTTGAAACACAAGTTATACCGGAAGATTTCTCCGAAAGTATACCTTAAATGATGCTCTCATCGCACAGAAGAAGAGCCCCCCTTACAGGTTGGCTGGAGCTGACATTTAACATTAATTTAATTGTTTTCAACAGTATATTTTAATGTCCTCTTCATAAATGGCTGTATGCCTAATACATGTCGTATTGCACACTGAGTATTTGTAAAAGTTACCACTGGGCAAACAGCTCTTCTTTCTTTCTTTCTTTCTTTCTTTCTTTCTTTCGTATCTTATTCCTTTTACTTTATTTCATTGTATGTATTACGTTTTCTTTTAACCCGTATCATTTGTTTCTCTCTTTCTACCCACCAACCTAACTAATATGTCTCCTCTGACACCTCTGTTTGCATCTCAGATAGTAATGTCAGTCATGGCCTCCTCTGCTGATAAAAAGCTGACAGGAGTAGTTGCAGCCACGTTTACTCCACTGACCCCAGAAGGGTAAGCAGCTTTTATAAACCACTTTCCTTTGTCTGCTTGTTTTTTCTATGAAGCCAGCTCTGAGTAATGTATTTGGTGTGTGAGAATTATAGAAAGTTAAAATGGAGGAGCACTACAGCATGGTTGGTATTCGTTCTGCACAATGTATAGGTCTGTATTTTTCACATTTTCCCAAAACAGTGAGATCAACCTCACACAGATTGGACCTTATGTTGACTACTTGAAAGAGAAGCAAGGTGTGAAAGGTATTTTTGGTAAGTTTACAAGTGGATTCTTCCTTTGATATTTGTCACTGTCTGCATTACGGCTCATTACCCATGGATTTATTTTTATCCTGGCACATATTGCACACTAAGGCATCCTGGTGGTGGATCCCTCTATGAACGGGCCCCACTTGAGGTTTCTTCCTTTTTAATCAAAACGTCAATCCTTGGCTTGTCTATGTAGTTAATC
Organism: Epinephelus moara; assembly: GCF_006386435.1. Classification (NCBI taxonomy): domain Eukaryota; kingdom Metazoa; phylum Chordata; class Actinopteri; order Perciformes; family Serranidae; genus Epinephelus; species Epinephelus moara. The sequence goes on along the minus strand of NC_065515.1, from coordinate 14,161,253 downwards.
CCTTTGTGTGTAAATACCATGCAATTAGACGTCTTTTGCTTTGTTTTATTTCCTTTGTCCTTTGTGGATATTGTATGACGAACTGTATTTAGTGTTGCTGGAAACAGCATGTAGATAAGACATGACTTGTCTGTCTTACAGTGAATGGCACCACCGGAGAGGGCGCGTCTCTCAGCATTGAGGAGAGGAAGATCCTGGCTGCAGAGTGGTGTCAGAAAGCCAAGGGGAAGTAAGTCATCACACAGCCAAACAGTTTTGAGCTAATGCAGCAGAAAGAAAGTTGACAGTTTTTGAAATTGTCTGCATGTCTCCACAGAATCGATCATGTGATTGTGCATGCCGGCTGCATGAGTCTTAAAGATTCCCAAGATCTGGTGAGTTGCTGCTTTTATGTCACCTGCAGTGATGTGAACATTAAATAAAGCACAGGACACATGACAAGACTCTAAGGTGTGTCTCATAAAAAAAGAACACGAGTTACAGTAGGTAACAAGACATACTTGGTTAAAATGAGTTTAATTGCAATGCTATCTGAAGAAGATGCTAATTTCCACTTTAAATGTTTTTGTTTCCACTTTGACAATTCTATCTTTGGGTTTTTGTGGAAGTAGAGTTCATTCTTGCGGGTACTGATGATAAAGTGTTTTAATATGTTTTTACGGTGGAGAGAAATTTAAGTCGGTCTGCCTCGTTGGTGATTCCCAACATTTTCCATTTTCAACATCTAACTTCATTTAGAATTTGCAAGTGGAGACAGTATTTTTTTCTTAATGTTTTTATGATTAACACTTAATAATTATGCTGTTTGTAGTTTTTACCCTGTAAAGCACTTTGTAAACTTTGTTTTATAACAGGGCTATATAAAGTTTATTATATTGTTGTTGCTTTAAGTTATACATCCCCAAAACACAAATACATCTTTCAGCTTCATTCCATTTTTTACCCCTCGATCGCCATTGTCGGAGACATTATGTTTTCGGGTTGTCCTTCCCATTCTTGTGAATGCGATATCTCAAGAAGGCCTTGAGGGAATTTCTTTAAATCTGACACAAATGTCCACTTGTACTCAACGATGAACTGGTTAGATTTTGGTGGTCATGGCTCAAAGGTCAAGGTCACTATGACCACATCTGTGTCATTCTTTTGAACGTGATATCTCAAGAATGCCTTAAAGGGAATTTCTTTAAATTTGGCACAAATGTCCGCTTGGATTCAACAATGAACTAATTAGATTTTGGTAGTCATGGATGTCAGGTCATAGTCACTGCAACCTCATCTGTCTCACTCTCGTGAACACAATATCTTAAGAAGGCCTTGAAGGAGTTTCCTTAAATTTGGTACAAACTTCCTCTTGAACTTAAAAATTAACTGATTATAATGTATTGGTCAAAGGTCAACATCACTGTGACCTCACAAAACATGTTTTTGGCCATAACTCAAGACTTCAATCACAAATGTCTAATAGGAAAAATATATATCCAAAAGGTTAGAGGTCAGCTTTACTGTGACATCATAGCATTTTAGCTCACATTATACTGCGTTTTTACAGAAATAAGGAATCTGTGCCTGTAGAGTGTATTTTTCTCTGTATGATTGTTGAATGATGTCACACTGAGGATCTTGAATGTCGAATTCGGATGTCAGTGTGTGATTGCATGCTACGTCAGTATTAAAGTAATAGTTGGACAGTACCATTCAGCAGAGCCAGGCTAGCTGTTGTCCCCTGTTTCCACTTATTATGCTAAGCTAAGCTAAGCTAAGCTAAGAGACTGCTGGCTGTAGCTTCATATTTAATGGATAGATATGACATATGGCTCTCAACATGGAGGTGGCTGAGCCGATGGCTAGCAACAAATGGTGCAAATAGTGCAAGTAGTGCTAACCAACAACCGCAACAGTACTGACAGAGCTAACGTTGAATGCATCCACAACAGTAGTAAGTGCCTTAGTTTTCATTGTTCTCCCTCTGGATGTTCATGTTTCCTCCAGGCTCGCCATGCAGCACAGATCGGGGCTGATGCAATAGCAGTCATTTCCCCCTCCTTCTTCAAGCCCAGCTCTGCAGGTATACAATTCTTTTAGTGGTAAAAGCATTTATTTCCCCATTTTCAAATGCGTAATCATCAAACGTCCATTCTCACTTTTCATTCATGTGTCAATACTGTACTGATGAAGCTCAGTTGGAAAGTACAACCAAAACAAAATGACTTATTTCCATGATGTAAATTGTCCACATTTCTTTCTCTCTCTCTCTCTCATCCTGCTTCAGATGTCTTGAGGTCGTACCTTAAGGAAGTGGCTTCAGTTGCCCCAACTCTGCCCTTCTATTACTATCATTTTCCAGCTCTCACTGGTGTTAATGGTTAGTGCCATTGCTGATTGATTTTACAGTCACACACCATTTAGAAATAAGAAGACTTTGCATCTCTAGCCATGGTAAAAGCATATTGAATGTCAGACCATCTTAACTGACGGCATATTGAATCTGAAATGGTCTTTTTTTTCTCTTCAGTGCCAGTAAGAGATTTGTTGGAAGGTATTAAGGAGCTCATTCCCTCCTTCAGAGGTGTGAAGTTTAGTGGGACAGACCTGATGGACTTTGGCCAGTGTGTCAGCAACAGTCAGCCTGACTGGTCCTTCCTCTACGGCGTGGACGAGGTCAGCTGTTTCTCCCTCACCATCATCTTTGGTCCATCTGTTCTGTGCTTACATTACAAGATGACATTTTGTGACTCTGTCCTCCACCACAGAGCCGGCCTAAAACAAAATTTCTTCATTTGTTCCATAGCAACTGCTCGCAGCTCTGGTTCTGGGAGCCCACGGAGCAGTTGGCAGGTCAGTGTGTGAACCTGTGAAATGCTATGTCTCCTTTCAGTTTAACAGTTTAACAGTTATGTAAATTGCTTTTAATTGCACTGCCTGCAGCACATATAACTACATGGGATGTCATGTCAACAAGCTCATATCAGCGTTTGAGAAAGGCGACCTTGTTGAAGCCAGGTCGATACAGGTACTGTCCATTTCCCTGCAGTTGCTCCCAACTTCTCTTTGACATCATTTTTGGTTACTAACATCATTGTCTAATTTTCCATGAGCAGTTCAAGGTGCAAGAGCTGATCAGTTATGCCATAAAAGTTGGTGAGTGGTGCTTGTGTCATAATGTTTTATACAAGATAAATTAATGCTCTTCAACTGTAAGAGTCTTTCTCCACCTCTGAAACTGCCTTATTGTTCTTGACAGGCTTTGATGTTGGAGTGAACAAGCAGCTGATGAGTGAGGTGTCGGGCTTGAGTCTCGGGCCCCCTCGACTCCCTGTGAAGACATGTCTTCCTGCTGATGCTCTCTCCATCAAGACGAAATATCACAGTATTTTTCCTCCTGAACAAAGTACTGGGCAAACCTCGACTGTAGAAATCCCTCAATAACTCAGCAAACCACTTCTGATGAAGACATTTACACGTTGAATCAAACCTTACCGTTAAATTGGTCATCTATTTCACCACTCAGTCCTTCCCGTTAATGGGAAAAATCTAATATGTTCACAAATATTTTAATGTCAGTGTTAATCATTTCATAGAATTCATAAAATAACTAGCTCACGGTGCCCAGGGGAATGTGGCACTTTTGTTTTGCTACGTTTAGGGAACTGGGGACCATCACAAATCAGCAGTGTTACCTTATTATCTTGTACTGTTTAAGCTGAACCTCATTTTAGGAGTTTGAGTACTCTAAATCCCAGAAACCCAGACTTTAAGATGACTCCATCAGAGGGAGGATAACAGACAGAAAGGGCATTACTCATATGAACATTGTTCCATGGGAAAATGAACACTCCAGAAAAGGGAAAAGGTGATAAAACATCCAAGTTGTTAGAAGGAATTCATTTTATACTGTGAGTTTTTATTAAGTGTTTTCTTTCTTAATGATGTATTAAAGGGAAATGTCGTGTGTTATTAAGTATGTTTGATTTTCATTGTTATAACAAATAATCATAGTAATTTCCTATGCAATGATTTATGTCTCTTATGTTCTGTTCCTGAAAAGTTTAAAAATCACAAGGCCAGTTTATCTCTAAGACCTGAACAAGTGTGTGTGTGTGTGTGTGTGTGTGAGACAGTGAATGTGATCAGATGGAAATTCTGCATTGCTCGTTTTTTATCCTGCTTTCTAACTAAAACATGATGGTTTTACACTGTCTTTTTCCTGAGATTACTACTATTTTTGTGTCATTTGATTATTTGTATGAGCTGAAAATAAAACTGAAAAAAAATCTATTGTGGATTCTTTTTTGCTGGTTGTATTTTGCTGGTAAAGAGTTTGGGGAAACAACTGAGAACAACCAGGTGACTTTGCTTTAATGTGACTCCCTGCTGTGTGAGTATGAGCCTGCAGCTGCGGTGGTACAGGACTGGTGCCATGTTGACAGATGGAGCAGATAGAAAAGAGAGATGATATAGAATGACACTGATGATCCTCAAGAGTACACAGGGCTGTTGGAGCAGAAAAAAATAAAGAGAAAATGGTGATTATATGATGCAAAAGATGCTGAACTGAAGTGAGCCGGTGAATATATGATCAAAATTATAAAACTTTAATGGGTGACAGTGCTTGATCGGGGCTGTCAAACATATGGGCAGAAATTGCCCACCATAGGGTCCAATCCAGCCCACTAGATCACTTTGCACACTTAATATTGATGCACTTGTGAGGGCTAAGAGGTGCCAGATTTCAGGAGCAAGTGAAACTGAGTAGTTGACTTCATGTAAAATGCTGCTTGAGATACTTCCATCCTGATTAGAATAAAGCTGTCTGAAAAAAACAACCCTTTCTCATCCCAACTTGTCAAATACATCTGCTATGTTAGTGGATGTACATGGCAAAATTTGACACGCTAGGTACCCTCCAGTGTCAGTTGTGGATGCTCACTGTCGACATCTCAATTGACACTTGTCACATGTATTGTGTCTTTTCAAAATATATTTCTGTTTTCACAGTTTCTGCTTCAGTCTTTTTCAAAATAAACTTACAACATAGGTAAAACACTTATTTATTAGGTTAATTTCCTTCGGTTAAGGCAACAAAGTCCCTGGTTAAGTGTATGCAACAAAAGCCAGTGGTTAGGTTTAGAAAAAAACATAATGGTGTGGTTTAAAATAAGTAAAGTTGTTATTAACTAATGTCATGCCATGTGACACATCCACCTTTATACCACCTCTTTGTGCTATAGTAGTTAGTTTTGGTAGGAGGCCCCAGGGCAGACCATGAACACGCTGGAGGGATTTCATATGTCATCTGGCCTGGGAACGCCTTGGGGTCCCCCAGGAGGAGCTGGAAAGTGTTGCTGGGGAGAGGGACGTCTGGGGTGCTTTGCTCTGCCTGCTGACCCCGCGACCAGGCCCTGGAAAAGGGGATGAAAATGGGTGAATGGATGGACTACAGTAGTTGCCTTTGGCGTCAGAAATAAAACAACAGCAAAACAAAGCAGAGGTATTTGAGGGGTTGGGAGTGAGAACAGGCAGGAAAAAAACATCAACACTTATTGTTTATTAATTCAATTTCCATAACCACTTAACCTGTTGGGGGTCACAGGGGGGCTGGAGCCTATCCCAGCTGACATTGGGTGAGAGGTGGGGTACACACTGGACAGGTTGCCAGACTATCACAGGGCTGACACATACACAGACAACCATTCACACTCACATTCACACCTACGGGCAATTTAGAGTCACCAATTAACCTGCATGTCTTTGGACTGTGGGAGGAAGCTGGAGTACCCGGAGAAAACCCACGCTGACATTGGGAGAACATTCAAACTCGCTGAGGGGCTCCCCCATCCTGCACCACCAATATGTATTGTATTGCATAATAATTTGCATCATACTTCTATCTTAAAACGGTACTCGTGTAACCCTGTTGCTCAGACACTTTCTAAATGGTTTGTAAAATAGGGGATAACTTAACCTGCTTCATCAATAGCATCCACTTTAGTTTGATGTGGTGATGTCAGCATTACTACACAGGTGTGGAGATGTAAATATGCATATGTAATGACAGGGAGTAGTAGACTGACTAAACATGAAGAAACATAACATTGCAATTGCACTTATCTTTCTTTGGATATCTCAGGCTAGTCATCATCTGTTCTGTAGATGGATGAGCATCTTCAGAATGTACTTCTTTACACTAAAACAAAGGGGAAAAATTGGAGGTGTTGTTTATCTGTCACTATGCAATGGTTTTACTGGTGCAGAGTAGACAACTAGAGACCAAATTGGGCTGTGTGTGTGTGTATGTGGATGATACAGAGTAACCGCATGAGTAGCAACAGGTGAAGGTGCTGCGAAGCTGCATCATCTCTCCATTGCAGGTGTTTCTTGTAAATGAAAGTGCCAAGACACTTCACAAAGAGGTGTGCTGTTAAACAGAAAAATCACACTTGGTTATCCACACACACAGTAGAGGGTGGAGTAGTGAGATGTGGCTTCCTCCTGTCAAACTTTTAATTAATTTTACACTTGTTATACATGGCACTTTCCTTTTCCAGTCTCATCTGTTTCACATCGTTCTAGTGTCCTTTTCCATCTGTAACATACCATCTGTCATTCTCCTCCTCAGCTGCCTTTAAACTCACTTCCTCCATGTTTCCTATCCTGAAAGTCCAGTTCTTCCTACAAAGGAAGTAATTTAATCATGCCAGTATTATTTTAGGTTTGAAAAGGGCTTGTTTCCTATGAAATATCCTGTGAGGGGATACACATATCTGGTCTTTTAGCTCGTTCCTCTCAGCTCATGCTCTCACCTCCATAAAATGTCAGACAGGCAGCAGACACGCTGTGTGGCAGACGCCGGGGGTCACTTGGTGGGGGTTTGCCGTGACAGGGCTGCAGCCTGTGACAGGAACTCCCTGTAGACACGCCACCTGGCTCAGTCACAAGTGACAAGACTGAGAGGTCGTGAAAGGTCTGGTGAAGTGTTTCTTTCTCTCTTCATCTCTCGCCAGTCTGCATATTGTTCAGAGGAGGAGACTCACTGTGGTTATGAAGTATCAGACTCTAGTTGATGCTGTCTGCAGACTGCTTATTAGTTGCCTGACAGATGTTTGTATAAGCATGTGTTTGGAGAAGGGCTGCCACGCTATAGCACTTCTCATGCAAAGTCTTTAAGGGGGGATTCTCGCCAGCTTTCATACCTGGAGTTCACATTATTTGCTGCACAGTGCTGTGTGCTCCATGTGACATCTCAAAACCAGTTGTTTCAAATTACAGTTATATCAGTGTATTATGGGAAATGAAAAATAAATCCTGAGCAATGCCTTGAAACTGTCTCTGATGACAAAATGCAGCTGTTTGAATGAAAGAGGTTCAGTACCATACAGTAATTCTTTGTGTGTTGTAGAGAACGTGTGTCTCACTGAGGCTTTACCTAAAAGTGACCAATGCTGCCCTCAGCTGTTTTTACTTCACACCTACAACTGCCAGATAAACTGACTCATTTTGATCTTTGGTTGCTTCACAGTATAAAGGACAATAAAAGATTAGTGGAGCAAGAGTGATATCATTTTGTGCAATAAGCAGAATGCAAATGGAAAGATGGCTTACACAATGACTCATGCCAAACAGAGAGCCCTGTTTTGTGGAGATGGCAGAATTTTTCTTGGCCGACTGCATTCAGGAGCTTATGTTATCTTGACACCAGCAAAAATCACTTTCGTATCAAGGCTTCCTCATGGCCTTATTTTAAAAAGGCTAAAAAAAAGTCACATGCTAAAAAAACTTGTCATATTTCAACATACTCAGAGTAGTGTGCCACATTTTTATGTAGAATTTTCACACAGAAATTTTCACATATTTGCAGAAATAATGAACCCAAAATCATCTGCTATACTCTTTCACTGAACTGCACAAACCACTGCAATTTAACTAATCATTCGTGAACAGATTATCAAATTGGCCAACCCAGACAAACTGTAGGGCTAGTTTCTAAAACGATTTTTTTGCAAATAAACACTTTGTAAATGATTTTATGAAAAGACACATGTAGGGTGCACATACAGTACCAGTCAAAAGTTTGGTCACACGAATGAAAAAGTATGACCAAACTTTTGACTGGTACTGTATATATTTGTATTTTCTACAAAACTCATAAAAGACTAATTAATGATTATTGTTACAAAGAATGTCCCAATTTAACAATAAAAAATCATTTCCAACCTTTGAAACAATAATCAGTCAAAAAATAATCTCAACTCAAGGTCCATTTATTTTTCCTGGTGCTTTCAGTTGCACCTCATGGTCTTCTTCAGTGGATGGAGACATGGGATTAAATGATTTTAAGCCTTTGATAAAAGGTAGTACATAGACCTCAAGCAAAGTGCAAATTATACACAATAAGTCCACTTGATCTATGATGATGATGATGATAATAATAATACTAATAAATTAAATAAATTGTGAATAGTTACTTTTAACTTAAACAGACATTCAGTCTAGGAATAATAATATGATTATGATGATAATAATAATATCAATAAAATAGAAATATATATATATACTCTTTATTTTTAATGCTGTATTTTACCTTTTCACAGCTTTATTTTATTATAATTTTAACATATTATTTTCTAAAAAAATTCTTTTTTCAATGCTCCATTTCTCTGTTTTTATTATGATTATTTAATTTCATTTCATTTCATCTCATTTTAATTTAATTTAATTTAATTTAATTTAATTTAATATAATTAAATTAAATTAAATTAAATTAAATTAAATTTTATTTTTATTATATTTTACTTACATTTTATTACTAAACAGCATAAATGCGAGACTATGCCAGGGGATCAGAACAGCCAAAAAATACATTTTCATTAAAGAAAAAAAGGAATATTCAAAATCAGTATAATAGAAAATAAATGAACAGACATCTTGCAAAAAATAAAAAATAAAAAAAAATACAGGAGTTGGGACGAGACCAAAATTTGAAGTATAGGCTAAATCTTCTGAAATCAGTTTACAAAATGAGCAGTCCACAACAATGTCCTTTTTATATCTTTGAAGAAACATTTGTATGTGTATAATTTTGTTCAGATGTGTTTCTGCTCACACTGTATCTTTAAAGCTCAATAAAGTTAATTAAAAATATATATTCTAATGCGGAACTGTATTTGCGGTTACTATCTTCCGCATTACGAGGGGACGGACTTATTTAGCTGTGACACAGAAAGCTCTTGCGTTTCCGGCCAGCTCAGCGCGTCAGCCCTGTGGTGTTGTCAGTTTACAGCCTGTCAAACACTGGTTACCAGTTACCTGTAAGGTTTCAGCGGGCGGCGGAGACACACCGGGACATCGCGGAGAGATGGTGCTGCTGACGATGATCGCTCGGCTGGCTGACGGGCTGCCGTTAGCCGCCTCAATGCAGGAGGACGAGCAGGTTAAAATATCACCTATTTTTTTTGGCTAGCTGTGAGCTGGTTATCAGTCCAGGCTGCTGCTGTAACCGCCTCCAAGTTGTAGTGACACGTTAGCTAACATTAACTAGCCTCTGTAGGCCTGTCTATCTGTACACACAGGCTGCCTTTTATTTACCTAAAAGCAACTGAGTCATTCCTCTCAGAACAGGCTCCCTGTGTTTTAACTCTGACCTTATTCACAGGCTGCTTCATACCACTCATGCGTTGCACAACTTGACCAGTAACTTCTGTGAGGCTAAACACAGTCAAGTTTAGGTCTTTACAAAACTACAAAATCTGCTTTCCACTGTCAGACATGTCTGTGTGTTGTATCAGGTCAGAATTAAGTCAGTAACACCTGTATTAAAGGCATGAGTTGACATTTTTTCAGCAGAATATTTCAGATTAGAGCCCCATCAATATATATATATATATATATATATATATATATATATATTAACGATTTAAGTCATAGTAAAGTAGGGCTGCAACTTGTTTTCTCCGTTAATCAATTAATCACTTGGTCTACAACATATTAGAAAACAGAGTAGCCTGTTACAACATCCTGGAGGCTAAAGCAGGACTGGGCGATATGGAGAATATCAGATGTCACAATTAGGGTTGCAATGTTAGATTGTCTGTGTCTCAGAAAATATCACCGTGTCATGGTATCACAGAATTTATATTATTATCAGTCTGTATGACCCTTAAAGGGTTTCAAACAGAAGGTTATTTTTGGTTAAACAAATGTTTTATTACTATAATATAATTAAAACCTTTAACTATTTTATTAATGGAAGTATGTGTTAAGTCTTCCCTTAAAAAGTCTTAAAATAGTCTTAAATTCAATTTAACCCTAACAATAAATAGTCTTGAATTTGCACGGTTTAGCTACTACATACATTTTATCTAATTTAATTTATCCATTTTATTTCTTCTTGTGACAATGAGTGAAGCATTTCTAATTTTACAAATCTTTAAAAACTATAATACTGTCATTTTACATCATACTTGCCCTTACCTGTTGGCAAAATGTAGATTAACTTAACTCTATTAACCATATTCCTAAATGACACTTACCTCTCCACACATATACTACTTGCCTGCAATGCTACCTGCAATGCTTACATAAGTAAAACATGACAAAAATCTGTCCTAAATTTGATTAAAAGGTGTCTTGAATTGCTCTTAAAAAGCATTATATGTAACTGTCTGATACCTGTAGACACCCTGTGCAGCTCTAATCATGATACTGTTGGCCAAATACCTTTATCAATATTGCGACAGTATTGTCGGGTAGACTATGATGCTTTCACAACATATTTACACAAAGATATTTGTGATAAACAATAACGAGTAATATGGATGTAATGACTCAGTAGGTAAAGGCAAATAGTGGGAGGTAATGCAGCCTTAAAAACCAGGAAGAAACAACACTGTTATATATTATCATATCCAAAATCTAAGACAGTATCTAGTCTCATATTAGATATCAATATAATAGTGATATTTTGCCCAGCCATAGCCTAAAGTGACTTCATCAGGTGTTTTGTGTTGTCCAATTAACATTTACAAATCTAAAAATATTAAATTTACTATAAAGTAAGACCAAGTAAAGTTGCAATTCTTCACATTTTAGAACCTGGAAATGTCACTTTTTTTAATCAAGGTAGTTTTTATTGTTGTTTTTTTTCACATTATATCAAAGGTCCAAACAGGTCCCCCATACCAGACATACACATATATCCATTATGCATAGCCTGATATCCACAAAACAAAGATAAATAACACAGAGAGATTAAAATGGTACAGATTACATTTGTGCTGTCAGCTTCCATATCCTCAGCAAAGGCTGAAGGCTGCCAATTAGTATTAAATTACTAAGTAAACCCTCTGAGAGTCCATCTGATCTTCTCCTATTTAATTTTTTTTTTTTTTTGGCATTTTTGCTTTGATCCACAATTAATTGGTAATCAAAATGGCTGCCTAGTAATTTTTGTAGATTGAATAATTCATTAATTGAGTATTGGTTGCTGCTCTGTCATATAGATATATGTGTAGTTGTAGGAAATGTGTAAGAAATTGTTAAAATGAAATATTATAATATTTAAATTATTTAAAAAAACATTATTATATATTATTATATTATTATGTATTTTATGTTATTATATATTATATATTTATAAATAAATTAAATATTATAATATTTAAAAAAATAAAACAGTGTAGTCATTACATATTTTGTCCACCAGAGGGCGCTGACACGTTTATTTTTTTAACTGTAAAATGATCTGCTTAATAGGTATCATGCATTTTTAAATTATTAAATTGAACGTTTTTTTTATTAAAAGTGTTAGTTTATGTTAAAAAAAAAATGAATACGGCTGATATGGTGTTTGTAGATTTTTTTAAACTCTCAAATATCAGACTGTCCAGCTGAGTGTTTCAGGTGCAGCATCCCTAGTTATGTACTTGCATGTCATACCCATCAACTGTCTATTAAAAGTGAAATATCTATATTGATATTGGCCTCAAAACATAAACTTAACATATGAGAAATGTTAAAATGGATGGCACGTGTGTGACATGTTGTTATAATGTGTTTGAGTCTAACATCTCTCCCTCACTCTCTTATTTGCTTTCAAAAAGGGAAGTGAAAAGGTTTGTTGTGTCTGCTCCATGCTTCAAACATCATACTGTGTGTGTCTGTGATGCTACAGTGTTGCTGTAAACAACCAGGAAATGAACACCACCACCACCCAAATTCTGACCTTATATGATTGACCACAATCAGTTGGAGCGGTTATTTGCTCTCTTTAAAACAGCCCTAACTTCAGTCTCAGTTGTAGCATCACACTGCTGAGTCTGTCTGTAGTGTTTTGTGCCAACTGTTTATTTTCAGCACACTTTCCAGGGCAAGAAATTAACACCATCAAGGAAAAGAGTGTGAAATCTGCACTGGAGGTGGCTGCTATTTTTGTCCATCTTGTAACAAGTTACCGCTCTCGTGTTTTTGTTGTTTGTGTCTCCTGTGGAGCTAAAATAGTGAAACTTGACTGTGAGCCGTACCTGCAAATGTGGCATGCACAAGTCAGTCGCTTGCCCCGACTGAACCCCATATTTTCTGTGTGGTGTGTGAGTGAGTCGTGCCGTAACTGGCTTTGTGTTTTTCATCTGTTCAGTTGGGTCGGGACCTTCAGCAGTATCAGAGTCAAGCGAAGCAGCTCTTCAGGAAACTCAATGATCAGAGTCCCACACGCTGCACTTTAGAGGCCGGCTCCATGTCATTTCAGTGAGTCTGAAGAACATTTCAAACATAAAATACATCTAGAATACACAGTTATGTCTGTGACGGTTTCTTGACTCTTTCTGTTCTCTCTGCAGCTATGTTATAGAGAAAGGAGTGTGCTACCTGGTGCTGTGTGAAGCTAGCTTTCCCAAGAAGCTGGCCTTTGCTTACCTCGAAGACCTGCAGGCAGAGTTTCATGAGCAGCATGGAAAGAAAGTCCCCACAGTCTCCCGGCCCTACTCCTTCATTGAATTTGGTAAGAAGAAAAGAGATGTATATATAGTCTCTAAAGTCCGACCTTATGTTTGTGGCCTGTGTGAGAAGACGGCCTGAGTAGATACGGTAGGGGGAAGCTCATGATCCTCTCAGCCGTCTTCACAACCCACTCCAGTTTTTGTCTATTATCATTTCTTTTGTTGTCTTTGTATTGAGGATGAGGATGAGGTCGTTGTCCTTGCTCAAGGCGCACTTTCATGACTGTATGCACAAGGATCTGCTTGTGGGGATTCATATCCTGTTTTATTGGCTGATTAATATCGTAAATGACTGCTGACTCCTCACTCCTCCTAACTGGGGCAACATGTGATCAACAAAATCACATTATCTAGGCTTAAAACAAGCCTTACCTCATCTGTTACAGGCCACACTTTGGCCTTTGTCGTGGCTCAAAAACTAGAAAAGTTTGGTGTCATTTTGAACCAGAGCATCTGCAGATTAATTCCATACCTGATGTGTTATGATCCACTGAAGTTCGACACGATACGAGATCAATAAACCCTCATTTTTGTTCCCTGTGAGGGACACTTGAGTGAGATTTGACTCCTCTTTGTTTGAGGGGAGAAGGAGGGTTTTATCGAACATTGTGTCCCAGGTTTGTCTCCATATAGCCCGTCTGCTCTGGTTACACCTTGTTAATGTAACCTGCATATTGTCTGGACACACAGCCCACCCTGCACTCCCTGTTCCCCACCCACATGCCCTCAGACAAACCTTGTGGAGTTTTTTCTAGTCTGTTTTGCAAGTTCTCTGGCTCTAAATTCTAAGCAAGATTCTTACTGAGACAGCACACTGGATGGAGAAATCAGGCAACGCCGCCTCACGTCACTGTTGGCTTTTCGCCCTGGGCAGCATCCCACTGGCCCACCACTGCATCACTTCTTCTTTGGCAGCTTTTTGGCAAATCACAACAGAGCCTCCAGGCCGATTTTGCTGAGCGAACTCAAACGCAGCTCCTCTAGTTTATTATGCTGCTTATTAAATCTATCAGAGAGAGGAAACTGTCAAACACAGATGTAACAGTGCACCAGGGCTGTGGAACAAAGAGGTGACAGTCATCTGCACAAGTCATTTGGCAGAAATAGTATACAGAAATAATCACTCTCAGTCAGCGACTAGAAGTGTGTGGCAGTGTATTTCTCTGCAGACACTCCACCCTCTGCCTGTATTTTCTCTTTAGTTTCTCTGCTTGGGATGTTTATGGGCCCGCACAGTGCTCAGGTGAGGTCGGGGATTCATAAAAAGGTAGCAACTAGTGGCCAGACAGTAAGCAGCAGGCCTCCAAGAAACTGGAACACTGCTTGTTTTATCTGTACTGCTTCCTCACCAGATACCTACATCCAAAAAACCAAGAAGTCGTACATTGACAGCCGAGCGAGAAGGAATTTGGGCAGCATCAACACAGAGCTCCAGGACGTACAGAGGATCATGGTGGCTAACATAGAGGAGGTGCTGCAGCGAGGAGAGGCTCTCTCCGGTAAGTCTGCATTATCTCAGGTCTGCAGCGTGTCCTTCTCACACTGAATAATAAAAGCAAGGAGGGATTCTCTTCTTATTCTCACTGTGATCCTCATTTGTGTCTCTCCTCCTTTCTCCACTCTCCTCTTTTGTTCCCTTTCCTCCTGTTCCTCCTCCCCGCAGCGCTGGACTCCAAGGCCAGCAACTTGTCCAGCCTGTCAAAGAAGTACAGGAGCGACGCCAAGTATCTGAATACCCGCTCCACCTATGCCAAGCTGGCAGCCGGTGGCGTCTTTTTCATCATGCTCATTGTCTATGTACGCTTTTGGTGGCTCTGAGAGAGGAAAAAGGGAAGGAGGAGGAGGAGGAGGAGGAGAAGGAGGTGCTGAAGTGGAAAATGAGTCTGCAGACACTACGAGAAGCTGTCACCTTTGACTAAAAACAGGATCCCTGCTCTTAATAAGACTTTGCAGACATACCACCGCCCATTTTGTTCTCGCCTGTCCATGGATGTGTGATCTGAATATAAATGATGTCATAATACATAGTTTTATTATTAACAGTTGTACCGTAATGCGCTAGTAGTTGCCCTGGAGATAGGTTAAGAGGATGTGAGTGAATGTGTGTGTGTGTGCGAATGTGTGTGTTCGGGGGGTGGGGGGTGATTGCTCTGTTTTTGTGGGTGATTGGTTTTGAAGTGTGGAGGGAAAATGAAGAGTTTCCAAAGCTGTACTGTACTTTACTGTAACAGGACTGATTTAATCTTGTATATTGTCTAATAATACAGGAGAGAGCAAAAAAACACACACACCTGTATTTATCCTGAGCACATTATATGGGTATCCACGTTCATTAACATATAATCACAGTAGTGATACAACAACATACAGTATGCAGTTAGACATATTTAAAAAACATGGCATTGATTCTTTTAGTTAAATCGGTTTAGCAGGAAAATAGGAAAAATAATTTAAGATGGCTTTTTTAAAATAATATTGTACGCCTTGCAAAATGCTAGTTCATCTGTGTCTAATTATTTTCCCCATTATGGGACGTCAGTGATCCTATAAAGGACTGTACAAAAATTATTAGGGAGTCATAAAAGGGGAGGGTAATGTTTTTTTGTTTGTTTTATTATTTCTATTTTTATTTTATTTTATTTTTTTGCTGAAAAGGAGATCAGGGGATGCGTCATGTAATTTTACTCACCCCAAATATATTTTTCAGCCTTCCCTTGCAAAGTGATTTATCATGTTGTTTTTTAAAGGGTCAAATAGTCCCATCAATGTTGTCAACATTTTTTTAAGTGTGCACAGTGGCTCATAAAGGTGCCCTTTATCACATGAAGAGGACAACAATCCTGTCACAGTTTAATTTTCTGTTTTGTCCCATCACAGTCGACTAGCTAATAAGATCTATACATCGATGAGGAGAAACAGAAGATGGATATTTATAATTTAAGTATCATACTGATTTAATTATCTCTATTAGCATGTATCATATAAGGTTAGTTTTTGTTATAATTCATGTTAAGCCTTTTAGTTAGTATCTCTTTGTTCTTAGATAAAAAGTGGCTGGAATATTTACAGGAAGGGCCCCAAAGAAAGTGTTAATGATGCTGGAGTGGGCCTTGCTTTAACCCTTTGTAACCTGAGCAAATTGGCTTGGTTTATTCTAAAAACACAGGAAGAAAGCAAATGAACAACGAAAGAAGAAATGACCCAAAAAAATAGCAAGAAATTAGTAAAAAAAAAAAAAAAAAAATTAAAAACAAGAGAACTAGTAAAAACAAAAGACAAGGAAATGACCTAAAAAAAAAAAAAGCTTAAAAATTAGAATAATTCTGACATAATTTTAAAGATATAATAATTATAAATATGGGTTTCCCCTAGCTTTTCTTAATTTTCTAAATTTATTATTTTTTTGCAATGTGTGGAACTTTTCTTGCCAAGTTGCTCATTGCCTTTTTTCCCCATGTTTTTGAAAGAAATCATGCCAACTTGCTCAAAGTTCAAAGGTTTAAATACTTCCAAAAGGCGCCTGAATGCAGCACAAGAAAACTGCTGTTCCTCCACATTTCAAAAGGTTCATTTAAAAAAAAATAATGAAACTGCAGAATAATTTTCGTACAGTCCCTAACCTGACCTCAATAGTGTACCCTGCTCTCCTGCACCGTGACTGTGTGGACCAGCACCTTCTGTAAGCAGGCATTTGAAAAAAGAAAAGAAAAATAATATGTCTGTTTCTGTTTGGGTCCTTTTTATTTTGTACAAAGTTTACACGTATAGACTCGATTGCAAAGTGGATTCACGCTGAGAGCTGCAGGTGCTCACGGCTGGAAAGGACACCCTCTCTTTTTCTGTTCTGTCTGCAATCTATAAATAAAATCATTTGCACAAAACACGCTTCCTTTCTGACAGAGGAACTCGAGTTGAACTGATCAGTATCAGGTGTTTTGTGACTGGGAATGCAAATAGAGATGCCTGAATTACAAAGTTGCTCTTACTGGTTTTAAAGGCGTCAATGCAGAATACACATGCAGCAAACTGCCACCAGTTTATATGATAACGATCCTGTTTTTAGACTGTTGAAATGCAAAAGTAAGTTAATTTGTTAGGGTTTTCTAAGAAAGGAATTTGCCATTTCAACACAGCAGTCTGAATTAATATGCTTTGTCATTTAAACAGTGTGAGGTTTAACCTTAAAGACAGGTTTTCCTGCTACTGTATGAGTAATTTACAGTATGCAAACCACTTCCAGGAAAATAACTCTCTTTAAAATGGGGGGAAAAAAACATGAATTAACCCAACTTCTGAGTAGGAAACTCAGTGACTCAGAGGGCACTTTGAATGCATCACAGCCTGTTTGTTTCGCTTCCACAGCTATTATTTTTTAACACCCGTTTTCGAGAAATACTTACTGACTTAACTTGTGCTATTTTCTTTTTCACAATTTAAGAACTCAATAGAACATTTTGGAGAGATTAAGTGTACATATAAGCGCCGTATGTTGGTGAGACTTGAGGAGGGATTAAAGAGACCAAAAAAAAGGAATCAATGAGGTTCGATTGACTAAACATCATAGGGTCTTTTGTACGATACCTTCACAAAATCAGGTCATAAGGGTCTTACGTAATTAGCCCACTTCACTCAGAATTTAATGAACACATTTTTCTGAAGATGAAGAGAAAAAGTAATCTTTTTCATAACGTAAATATAATTTACAATAGATATCCACTCAGCAGCCAGCGCCTTGTGAGGGCTTTCTTGCAAGCAGATACCAAAACACCAAACATACATTTGTCAGAGCGCTTTGCCTTAAGATCCATACATCCTAAAAAATAATGTAGATAAATTGCAAAGGAAGATCAGTGTCATCAAGATCTTTTAGTGCTTTATGACATTCTGTCCAGAAAGGCCTGATCACTGGACACATGGTGTTTGCCACCAGAAACAGGATGGTGATACAATACCACTCCTGACCAGCAGATAGAGTGCTTTGCTCACTGTTGCACACATGCAGTCGAAGAAAAAAAAAAAGAAAAGGCTCAAAATCTCCCTGACTTGCAACTTCTGCTGCTGCTGACAGTGGCCTTCTGCTAGCTGAGCTCCAAATCATAGGTTAGTTTATAAAGGAAGGGAAAATATAGGCTGCAGCTTCTGGGGAAAGAGACAGAGTTAAAAAAAAAAAGTGTTGCAGATGAAAGTTTCTGGCTCATGACAAATGCAGCGACTTGCACTGAAAGCTGACAGAGCAGCTTCAACTTGAGGTAGAACAGGAAATGTGAGAGAAAAAATGAGAAGCAGCAGAAGGGGTAGCGTGCCAAAAGCAAACCACAGGGCACAGGCTAACCTTTTCACCTCTCAAGGGAAGTAGGTTTTAGTAAGTTTTGGCCTCAGTCGTGATCAAAAGTTATCTCTCTTTGTGATCTTGTTCCACCAAAACAGCTTTCGTTACCCAAAAGATGCTTTGTGCAAATCTTCCTTTGTTAACAACTGTCTCTTTTGTAGATTTCTTTTTTGGTAGTTTTGTTTCTGTGTCGTGTGCTTTCATGTGTGCTCATGCTTGCAGCCTGTCTCTATCCTGTCTATCAGTTTCAGTCATAGTCTGTATTTGTCACCATTTGCCCGGCCATTCTTACTACATTCAGACCTGTGTGCCTTTAATCCTGACTCTCCAGACACAGAAAAGATCTTGAATTTTTGCATGTAATTTTAATAATATCAGTATTTTACCTGATGGATTTCTTGTCTATTATCTGCCACACATTCTCTGGTCGTTAAAGGGGCATTAGACTTTCTTCAGAAATCACGGGTTGTAATTTTGTGAAATTTAAACAAGGAAACTTGAGCACCACATAGCTGACGAGTAAAATATATATGTGTCTGTGTGTGCGTAAATGTCACAGTGATTAAAGAGAGGACAACATACCTCTCTCTCGCTCCAGAACTTTCTCCCCTTCCTCTGCAGGTTACCATAGCAGCAGCGAGTGTGTGACAGTCATGTGAAAACGAAGCTGATTGGATTAAAATACTTTGTGTGATCAAGGGTCAGGAATACGGCGCATGTACTAAACACACATAGCCTGATTTAAACACACACACACACACACACACACACACACACACACTATCTCACAAACCAAGACAGGTAGAAAGGTTCTTCTAAACATTCATCAGTTTTAGAGAACATGTGCTGTGTAAGCTACTCTTGCCAACTCATATTACCCTATCTTGATTAAATTTCCTGTCGAAGACTGAGACACAACCACAAGACTGTCCACCCACACTCGACTTCTCCTGAGTCTTGTGTAATCTTAAAGACACAGGACATTAAAACAACGTGACCTTGACCTTGACCTTCACCCTCAGCCACTTCATCTCAGAGTCACCAGAACTGTTCAGCATGCACATTGAGACGCGGCAACAGAGTTTCACTCATGTTCCCAGCAAAGAAACTCAATCACGAGAGCTTTAAGTTACAATGAAACAAACATGCTGACAACACTGCAGATTAATTGATTGTGGTGCCTCATGTCCACTGAACTTTTGATCTCATTTATTCGAGGATCCGTGGTGAAATGTAACTAACTACATTTATCTAAGTACTGCACTTAAGTACACACTGGAGGTGCTTGTACTTTATACTTCTACTCCATGACACTTCAGAGGGAAATGTTGTAGTTTCTCTCCACTACATTTATCTGACAGACAGCTTCAGTCACTACCCTTCCTGTCCTGTTAAAACCATAAACTTCCAAATTTGGTGGTTTTGAGTTTGAATGTTTGCGATAAAACTAAAGGATTTATTGTTCTTTTATGTGTCGAGACATTTCTCTTACATCTTAAGCTAAATAAACTTCTTTAAAATGCTCTTGGATCAGTTGGAAAATGCTTCATCACAAAGCTGAAAACACATCTGCTTTTCTGAGCTCAAGACAAGTTGACAGTGAAACAAACATATGATGGTCTTATAGAATATGATGCATTACTGTACATTAAACAACCCAACAGTATAAAGGAGTTAAAATGAGCTCTACCTTAAACATCTACAGCAGTATAATGCAGCACATGCATTAATGCAGCAGTAATATTAATCTGCAAACATCCTAAGAGTAAAACACAGACAAGGAACATTTTACTGCACAAAGGGTACCTTTACTTTTCATACTTTGATTACATTCTGCAGATAATACTGACATACTTTTACTAATGTAAGGCTTTGAATGCAACACTTTTCCTTGTACTATTTTCATGCAGTTTGGTCTTACTGTTTTGACTGGTCACGTCTCACGAAGGCATCTCCAACCGCTCCCCCAAGGGGCATAGACCTCGATCTCTAACAATATGTGTTAAAAAAGAAAGACCCCCTTGGACAATTTAGTTAGCATGGTAAAAAAAAATCACTGGATTTAAAACTGACCTAGTGGATCAGTAAGGCACTGACACAATACTGGATTAATATTACCCAGTTTTGACCCAGATTACCCAGTGTTCAACACAACAAGCACAAGTTTGACGTCAAAACTGTCACAAACTCATCATAACATGCACAAAACAAATCAAATATAACAGTATAAAAGGAGCTAGAGTAGATTATAACAGTCCAATTCGATAAGCAAACTAAGACAGCCATGCTAACGGATCTGTGCGGGTGCACGTAAGCACAGCTGTGCTTTGAGCTAAAAGCTAACATCAAGATGCTAACAGGGTCACAGTGACAATGCTAGTACGCTGACGCTAAGCAGGTATAATGTTAACCATCTTTACCATCTGAGTTTGGCGTGTTAGCATGCTAACATTTGCTAGTTAGCACTGAACACAGGCTGAGGCTGATGGGAATGTCACTAGTTTTGCAGGTATTAGGTTAGAAAAGAAAGTATCAGGCAAACAGAAACCTCATGACGGTGCTAGCTGAAACATAAGGAGTACTAATAATTAAAGTTTTCACAATTCATCCTCTTTGGACCTTAAATGTCTGTACCTAATTTCAAAGCAACCCATCCAATAGTTGTCGAGCTATTAAATGAAAAGCAAATTTGTCCACAGGAAATGTCAGGGTACCACCAAATACTTCATCTGGGAACAGTAAGTATACGTACAAAATACTACATGTACTGTAACGCATGTATTGTCTACTACAGGTGCTGCATACTACATGTAGTCATGGCAATCCATCTAATAGAGTTCCCTAGAGATGACGTTTTCTGTAGCCCGATGCTGACGTTAGCATTGCACCGGTTCCCTCGTCAAAAAAGCATGCCTATGTTCCCACAGCCCTATGTTCCTACATTTCCTTTTTCATAAATTTGTATCAGATTTTATCCCCCTTTCTCCCTCTTTCTCAGCCGAAACCCTTTTCGATCAGCCTATCTTATTTTTTCTTGTAATGATTGTGATTGTGACGATTTCTGCTGCTGCTGATCGAAATAAAATTACTCATTCATTCATTTACTATAAAGTACTTCCAAAAAATCTTGTGGGAGGATAGGGCTTAAATTGAAGGGAAATGTAGGAACACAAGACCTAATTTTGAAAATGTCCTAGAACTGTGGGAACATAGGGCCTAATTTTAAGAAAAATCTTAGAAATGTGGGAACATAGGGCTGTGGGAATATAGGGCCTAATTTTCAGTGAAAAAAAAATCTTAGAAATGTGGGAACATAGGGCTGTGGGACCATTGGGTTGTGGGAACATAGGGCTGACCCCAAAAAGGCCAAATGGGATTCTTCCATTCGATTTTTGATTATTGCTGAAAATAAGCTCCTTGGCGAACAAACATTTATGATGCCCACAAGTTTTGCTCAGCAAGATAATCTTGACAAATGAACACAGACTTCATGATTATTGAAGCCTGAATGCAATTGCCAGAAGTATAAAGCTTATGTTAGGCTATAAATGAACTACACTACGGTCACGTGACCTAACATCACCACCATAACAAGACTGTAAAGCCATGTTCGGAGTGGCTCAGTGTGGTTTACAAGCTGTGTATTTACCGATGCATTTTATGTTGTCAATCAAAACCCGAAAGTCTCTAAAGCTTGTGTTAACCACAGGTGTTATTTCGGGCATCAAACCAGAAACCCATTCACAAAACCCATTGACTTGGAGACTAGGGAACCAGGAGTGCTAAAGTGAGAACTCATTTTCGGGTCATTCCTGGGGCACTCTATAGTTGCTGAGGTATTTAACCCAAAATCACAAATAGAGAAAGTCACAGGATCACCATGAATGTCTGTTGAAATGTTCACAACCGAACATTGACTAGTTGTTGAGATATTTTGGTCTGGACCAAATTGAGAGACCAACCAAAGGGCTCACTTTGCCATCTCTAGAACCATGTCACTGACACTAGGTGAAAACAGCCTCTTGTCTTTTTGAGTTGGTGCTTGGTGATTTCAGTGTAGAGGCTTCAATGATCATCAACTGTAAATTCACCATAGACTGTTCAAAAGACACACAATTTTGGCTCTTTCTCCGCTACTTACTTGAAAGAACAATTAAAAAAAATACTTTTTTCCTTGACCTCTTAATTCATCATTAATATATTCAGCCGTTCAAATGGAAATAATGTAAAATGAAAGTGAAAACAAGATGAGCATTAGGTCTGATTATCAGGCTAGTGGTTTCCCACTGTATATGTGTGGTGTGGTGGGAAGGTACGGTAAGATATGGACCACAACTAGGGCAATTGTGTCCATCTAGTCATCTATAATCGCCATGATCAAACATTTTCCATCCCATATCAAACCAGCTTCCCACCTCATCCCAGCTGCTTCCCAGCCTCTTCCCCTTCATCCTCTTCCTCCAGTCTCCCATCTACCCCAATCAGAGCAGAGGGAAGCTGCGGAGACAGCAGCTGTACGGCAGACGAAAGGGTCATAAAACGCAGAAGGCCGAAAGAGGAAGTCAAGGGACCTGGTGAATTATTGCCCCCCAAGCGTACACACCGGGTCCTGGGAACTGGGAACTTCTCACAGGGGGGGTCAGTGCAGAGTGTTTTCCACAGGCCTGGACCCGCTCTGCACTCTGTGTGTTTATTATCACCTGATCGCAGACCCACGATGACCCCTCACACCTTGCTGTCATAATACTGCTTGAGTCTATTTAAAAAAGAGCAGCTCTTTAACTCTGTAATAAAACTGATGTAATAAATGATCCATTTTCCCAGCGCTACATACGTATATACCCACGCTTCGCAGTGAGTGTGAGGATTGCCCCTTAGGTGTGTAGAATATGCCATAAACAAAAACAGAATATAGAGTGGGAAGAGAGAAATGTGAGAGAAAGTGAGAAAGAGGAGGAACAAAAGACATATGCATAAATGAATGTCACACTGGAAGAGATGCTTTGGGTAAATGCCTGTTCGAAAACACACCTCTGCAATACTGACTTGTCCCAGATTAATACTTTAATGTAATGAACAGAAAAACAGCATATCCAATTCACCTCTTCATTTCACCTAGCAGATAACATTGTTGGTTTATTAATAGTGCCATATCTGACACATAGCACACACACACAATGCAGAGTTGTGCCTGTGAGAAAGTGAAAGCTCAAGTGTGAATTCCAGCCGTGCCTGTCTTTTAGCAGCTTGTGAATTTATGATACAATTAACCCTGGAAAGATATGCCGAGCACACTCACTTTACACTCTCTAACTTTCAGCGTGTGAGTTAAACACACAAACATGAAGAAAAACACGTTATGAATTGAGCATGGAGAAAATGTTGAGAAAAAAGTGCTGGGAGAGGCTCAACCAGGTAG
Source organism: Epinephelus moara (assembly GCF_006386435.1). Taxonomy (NCBI): domain Eukaryota; kingdom Metazoa; phylum Chordata; class Actinopteri; order Perciformes; family Serranidae; genus Epinephelus; species Epinephelus moara. Next base: position 14,137,516 of record NC_065515.1, on the reverse strand, counting down.
AGATGTTGTCTTTATCCTGTGTCACGCTTCAGATTTATGTACAACATATTGCTCATGTGTTTTCCCTTTTATGTCCATGTTTCATATGATTTGAATCTGTTTTTCCTGAGGTCATCTGTGTTTTGTACATATTTGGGCAGGTATGTTATATAAGGTCTTTTTTGGCAGATTAAATCAAACCAATAATTCATGGACTTGATCACTTCAACTCTCACACTGTGTTTTAATCCTGTTTATCTTTTAGCATAGGTGCAGACTCTAGTCACACGACTTGACTCGAGTCAGACTGGAGTCACAACTTTGATGACTTTAGACCCGACTTGCCAAAATCAAAGAAGACTTGCAACTGAACTTGGACTTTACAGCCTATGACTTGTGACTTCACTTGGACTTGAGCCTTTTGACTTACACATAATGCACATTCACATGAGGATAGTCCGGGGACTTGATGCAATTGGGCAGGGAATGCTGAAGAATTTCACACCTTCATTTGATTCAGTTCACTTTCACACTGCAATTTTTAAAGTGGACCAAACCACCTGGACAACATCACGCAGTTACAACAGCTGCTCATATGGGGGCGGTATTGCCCGAAACGACCACTGACCAGAAAGAAAAAAAGCACGAGGAAGAAGAAAACCCGGCTCATCAAGTGGCCAGGACCGAAAACGGAAATCCATCCCCCTCAGCCGGCTTGGTCACAAGAACAATGGAGCAACACCAAATTAGTGCAGTCTTGGGGTAAGCGCCTGCACCTCCTCACTACTCCACCTCTGCCCACAAGACATTTTCCAACTTTTTCTGTTTTTACTTCTGCTTCCCCCGGTTTGTGCTGTTGGCTTTGTTTTTTTTCCTACCCAAAATGCACTGCACTCTACGTCACTTCCTCTCTTTGGTTCGCTGGATAGTCTGCTGGCATTTCCCACTGTAAGCGAACTGCACCAGGGTTCACTTGCAAGTGAACTGAGACCCCCAGTCTTCAAGCGGACCAGGGTTTGCTCGTTTGGTCTGCACCAGAGTTTGAATGAGCGTTCACAGCACTCCAAATGAACCGAACTATCCGTGGAAGCAGACTAGGATTCGTTTAAAGCAGACCGAATAGCGGCAGTGTGAATGCGTCCTTAATTCCCCTGATCCATTTTGAACCAATCTGACAGCATCCAATGAAGTTGCAGGAGAGAACCAGGAAAAACTAACATTATGTTTCTGAGCACCAGTTGGAAAAAATGATACCAACAATGATTTTATTTGCATGCAAAAACTGCATGGTGGTCAAGAAAAAATAAATTGCAGTATGCAAAACCTGTGGGTCGAAAATTACAGACGGAGATGCAACAACTTTAAACTAATTTTAACAAATAGATACTTTTTATATTTATATAAAATATTATTGGTGCAAGTGCATTATGACTTGTTTAGGACTCAAAACTTAGGACTTGGGACTTATCTGTCTACACTATGGAATTGACTCGTAACTTGTCTGTCTTGAATTTGCATTTGACTTGGAACTTGAATGCAAAGACTTCAGACTTACTTGTGACTTGTAAAATGATGACTTGGCCCCACCTCTGTCTTTTAGGGTGCTTTCACACGTGGTCCTTTTCAGCCCTCTAGACTCCGCATTTTTTGTTCATATGTGAATACTCCTAGAGAACTCAGACCCCATTGTATTTAGCCCTCTAGATCACATGCTATTGCACTGGGACACCTGGAAAAAACCGACGAAACCACATGGGCCTGGATGCAGGACAAGGAAATGATTGGTCCACGGAAGATACTGCACGTCTCCAGATGTGGAATGCAGAATACATCAAACAGCAACAGTCTACAGCACAGAAATGCTAATGCTCTCTTCCTAATCAAGTTAATCTGAAAGCGAGATGCTTCATAACCGCACTGCAGTAGCACATCAAAGTAAAACCAAAACTACATCTATATATTTGCATATAAAGGCTACAGTGTGAGCAGAAAGAGGACTGAGGCTCCATCAGAGCTGAAGTGGGCCAGAGAGAGAACTGAGTCCTCTTTGAAATGAACTGACAATGTAAATGCACGAAGAAGTGAGTCCTTTTTCTGTCGGCCCACTTTTTGGTGCACTTTGAGAGGACTGAGTTTGGACTTTATGTGAAAACACACTTAGTATCTTTCCCCCTCTTGGTCCCTGCTCTTCTCATTCTGTCTGTGCGGCAAACATCATGGACTGTGGCAGATTAGTTTGACCTACTGCACCCCTTGGGCCTCAGGGACCAGAGCATGGCTCCAAATGTGTGTGTCAGTATTTCTGTGTGTTTATGTCTTTGCGTTGATGCATGCACAAGTGTGCTCATGTGCATTTATCTGTGCTTAAATGTGCGTCCCTTAATGCATGTATGTTGAGACGACCTTGAGTGGGAGTTGACTGAATCTGCCCTTACTGAGACCTTTCTCAAATCCAAATACTGCCAGCAATGGATTACACGCAGAGGTCATGGTGTTAACGTCAGGTCCTCCATTACACCTCCCTTTACTAAATCAGTCCCACCAACTCCCACCACCCAAACATGCCTCCACCCTTAAAGCAGTTAATGGCAACCACAAGTGTCGATTCCAAACTGCTTCTTCTCAGAAAGTAATTTTTACAGAAGTCATTGTTTCAGCTTTAACTTTGGGTTTTGTGCCTTATCACATTTGTTGCACATAGTTGTGGTTTCATAAGAGTCGTATGGTCATATGGGCTGCATTAATCTAACCATAATTCCCACATTAGATTATAGTCATCATACTATTTGTGACCTCCTCACTGAATCAGGGTAAGAGAGGCTTCACATTCCAATCAGTCTTTTGTGGAAATGTGTTGTTTTATTGTACAGAGAAGTGTTAGATCCATTCAGTTACTGTTTGCATGCTTAGATATTTCAAAATGTACACCTTTATCTTATTTTAGCTCCATATGTGCTTCCTGCAGCAGACTGTTAAACTACATACATCCTGAAGCACAGTTTTAGAGGACTGGGGAATGTTTGCTCTACTTGAATGAGGATCTTGCATGCATGACTTCATGTGCATTGTGTGTGTGTGAATTTTTGTGTACTTAAAATCCCATCAACATATTTAAAATCTGTGTCCTAGCCTACTACCTAAAGGCACTACAAACTATTGTGTTGCCGTGGTTGTTTCCAGATTAGCGACTTGCTCCTCTGCACAAATCTGGGTCAAAGCTGAACTGTCCCAAAACATCTGAATCCTGTTTAAAGGTGTCTCAAGAATAATCGAGAGCACCAGCAGTGATGAAAGACAGTGCACAAGGATAATATGCCACTTATGCTTTAGTTCGTCCTGAAGTTGTTTGTGGCTGAGGGAGCCGGGAATCGTGGCGGTGTTATGTATGCGTGTATGTATGGGTGTGTGTGGGGAGTATAAACCTTGCAGAATCCAGATGACACTGCCGGGGCTGTTATTTTCCCACAGTGCAATATAAATAGCCTGCTAGTGTGGGGTGACGGTGGGCAGGCAGGGGCGCTCAAGGGAGGATCCCATCCACACACAACCAAACACTCCCGTCCACCTGGTCTTGCCAGAGCCCCAGGTCACTTACAGGACGTGTTCACACACTCTCTCTCTCTCTCTCTCTCTCATACACACACACACACACACACACACACACACACACATACATCCCTCCTCCTCCTCACACCTTTCCTTCATCACCTGTTTCCTCACTTCTCTGCCAACTCCCCTTCTCCCCTCATCAGGGACCCCTTGGCTGAGGTCTCAGCCCACATCACGCTTGGTCACATCGGGCCCTCGCGCTCGCTGACTCCCCACCTTTGACCACTGTGGAACGTCATGACGCACACATTCACTCACACACCCTATCTTGGTTTCTCACACAACTTCAAAACACTAATTTAGTGTAACATAGACTACATGTCCAGAAATATACAACTAATGATATCTGCTGGAGAGGGTGTTATAATTTGTTCCTTGTTTTGCATCTTGCATCATGCTGCTGTTGGCTAAGTATCTGGGCTTTACAAGTGATTCATGAGGTCAGCCTCAGCTTAATCTTAATGGACTGTGTGTACTGTATGGTAAATCAACTTTGAGTGATTACATTTTACAGCCACAAAACTACACACTTTATGTACGGCTATTCTGCAGCATGACTTTTATCTTTATACTACTTACTGAGGCCAGTAAAAAAGACTTGCGCAGGTATGTTTACTTCCCACCGAGTAAATGATTACACAGATTTAGAGCCTATTTGTGTGCTCTTTTTAAAATGATGTGCGTATTATCTGCCTCGATGTTGACATTTGACTCATATAACCCCACACAGGAAAAAGATTTACTGTGATTAAATACTTGGGAATCCTTGAATCAGCTCTGCATCTCTCTGTAAATTAGACACCATGTGGCCTCTCATCTTGATTACCCCACTCTGGTGGCCAAACTTTCCCTGTTGATGCTGGCATCACAGAGATCTAACACTCAGCTGATGTGATATGCTCTTGCCTTCCACTCCGGCTGATTTAATTCAAACCTTTAACTGAATACATCCACAGTTCTTTTAGCGTATTGCAAAAGGGGGCACATGTAACACAGATGTAAAGCTGTCTGCGTACTGCTTTTTTTATGTCAGTCAAAACAGGTCAGTGAGACAGGAGGTGATAATCAACCCTAAATATAACCCCTCCAGCTTCCTGTCCCCCCAGATCTGCTTACACAGTAAAGACGACATTAGATAGACGATGCTTCCGGCACATGTGACGAGGGCACAGGGGGCATCAAAACTTCACACTGAGGCTCACGAATGCTCATCTCAGCAAAGCCAGTGCAAAATACCTGCAAGTCAACACTTGTGTTAACTAAACCTGATCTCAGCGTTGCATATATAGCCACTTTAAAGGTTAATAGTTTGCAAAATGCTATGGTGCAAAAAGCTCGATTATGAGTATTAAGTGTCTGTGAGGTGCATAGAAGCATCCAGAACCAAGAGCAAGAGCAAGACCTGCCTCAGTTATGTACAACTGTTTGTGCTAGGAAATCAGTTGCCACAGCTGGGAAAAGTGAATCATTCCCTGCCACTACTAATTATAGAAAGGCATCATATACGCACTTCATACTGCCTCTCCTGCCTGCCATCTTAGAACGTAAAGGCCGGGTGACTTCTTGAATTACAGGCGCTGATTTGGTTTCCCATGGCTATCACGTTGGGGGAAGATGGCGTGTTTATGGTTAAGGGGAGTGCACGAGAACACGCACACACACTCATACTTTCTCAAGTGTAATCAGTCATTACCATCTGCCCCTCTGAACGCCATGTTCTGCAGTATAAATCTACTGGCTGACAGCTGGAGTCACCCTGACTGATGGGCTCCAAATCAGTGTGAAGAGCCCCAACATAGATGAAAGCAGCTCTCTCACCAGCGTGGCAGAGGCCGATGGCTCTGATCCAGGCCAAGTTTTATTACTTCACTGTGGTATACCTGAAACAGTGGCACACCCAGAAATTTTTCATAGGGGTGGCCAGGTTGAGCCACTGAAAATCTTGGGGTGGCACACTGAAAAGAGAAGCCATCATTGAATTTAAGGAATCCGATTATGCCATTGTAGTTTATAGGCTAGCTGAAAACTATGCCAATATGGAGAGTTAAGGAATTGCATACATATACACTTTGATTTCTTATATTACAGTTAATATTACCAATTATCTGATGTGCATAGACTAATGCCAGTAGCCTACATTAAATGTTTTAAGTTCCAAAACAACCCTATGTATCTGTGTAACAGGGTCAATTATATGGCAGTGATATGTGTAACAAAGTCAAATGTACATTTGTAATATTAAATATTAGAATTACACAAAATTTGTTGTTGTTTGACACCTTTGCAGGTACCCCACCTATAAAGGGGTGTCTCCCGCCTTACCTCTCCCCTTTTGCTGTTGTGCTCCATGGGAGAGGTAAACAACAATGCTCTCGTAATAATTTCTGTGTTTTAGCTCTGTTAAGCTGTTCATTTTATGCTAACATATTCCTGTGTCACTTAATTTCTGTTGGGACTCGAGTTAATATGGTTGTATTTGACAGAGGATTTTGTTTTAACCTCTTGTTGTCATGTATGTTTTCTGTGTTTTATCATACTTAATTGAATGTAACATTGTCGTCCCCTATTGCTGTTGTGCTCCGTGGGAGAGGGGCTCAAGTTAATATGGTTGAAACTGATGGAGGATTTTGTTTTTACCTCTTGCTTTCAGGAATAAATGGAGATCGCCTTCAAAGATTTCCACAAACTGGGCCTCCCCTTATCAACACATCGCAAACAGCACTTGAGTCCACCGGTTGCATCTGTACATGTTAGGCAATTCATTGTTCTTCAAATAGCATGGAAGTCCTTTTCCTTATAAAGGCAAATATACTGCTTTAATTTCAAAGAGTACATTGATTGTAAGGAACAGGAACTGCTGCCAGTTGTTCCCTTGCCAAAATTTTAGCCTCAGTTGGGAGCATTATTTAGCTCTCGTTCCAACAACCTATGCAGACATGGTTAGTACCAACCAAATAGATGCCTTAGGTTGTCTAGTTTCACAAGATGCCACCACCTTTGTGCTAGCTCGAAAAACGAGCCTCTTAATCACAGTAATGTCGGCCAAGATAGCGCCGCAGTCTTGCGGGTCTCTTAGGGTTAAATACCTGCAGTATCATATTTGATGTACGTTTTCAACATGATTTTAATAACAAAATAAGCTACAAAATGTTGTGTAATTATAGGTTGCTTCAATCAAATAAGCATGGAATAGTGAAGTGTAACAATATAGGACTTATTTTTACTGTAACTTTTTCAAAAGTATCAAAGATTTCCATGCAAACGATGAGCAGGTCGGTGAATTGGGGCAGCCATCTTTGATTCTGTATTTAAAGGACTTCTACTGCCTGCAGTGCATGGATAGTCCACCAGGGGGCAGATGACACGTATCAGATTGCTTACAACAGATTTTCAAGGAAAATAATGTTAATGTCGATGACACAGAGGTCGCAGAAAGTCGTGTATCAAATATCCTAAAAATGGCATTACAGGGTTGAAATGTACATGATTTAATTTCACCATTTTATTTTCATTTCGCGAAATTTGAAGTGTTATTTTGCTCCTTGTCCGACAAGCTATGCTTACATGGCTGATACCAACTGATGCCTTACATTGTCTAGTTACACAAGATGCCACTATCTTCACGCTAGGTTGAAAAATGAGCGTGCCACATCCTCTCAAAGACAATAATATCTGCCTCAAATGATCTTCGCCTTGGGTTGGGGGCAGCAATTGTGTCAGGGGGCCATGGTCCCCTGGTCCCTTCCTGGGAGCACCACTGACCTGAAATACAAAAACTAATGCACATGCAGTGGATGCAAAATGTGCTGTATTAAAGTTCTGATAACACACTCATTGATTCCCTTTGAGTGTTTACAGCTAATAAAATATATTTTTTCATGTGGTGTGTAAATGTATTCAGTGCAGACAAAACTGTAATTATATAATCTACTTTTATTACCTGATAAAGTTGAGGTGTTCTTTTCATCTCAAACAAGAGATATGAAGTTGGGGTTGTTGATGCATTTAATATGAAGGTGGTTCAAAGGGATTTAAAGCATCAGTGAGACTGAGCTTTCCCAACACTCTTTGAAACAGTGTCAGACTTCTGTGGTAGAAGCCTTTCATCAGCGCAATGGCAAGGAGGAACTAATCAGCGTTTTCTGCTCACGAGGCACGTCCACACCCTTTCTCACCCCATCTTCCCCAAACTGTAGAAGCCCACATCTGGTGTGACATCATTAGGAAAACAGTGCTGCAGACAAAGTGATCCTCTGATGTGATTTATATCACATTACCATTGGCTCGCATGACCGATGGTTTTACCGTGAAATATGAGAAGTGTTAAAGTGTAGTTTTGAAATTAACTTACAACCTTAAAATCTTGTGACATAACATGACAAAATAAAAATGCAACTCAGAACACAACGCATCTGTGGTGGTGGATTTATATGTTTTGGTGCAGGATAAGAAGAACAAGCAAACACAAGACGTGGTTTATCAACAAAAACAGCATCTGACCAAATGCCTGAACGGCGTCTGTTGTGGTGCCAGCACCTGACACCCAACCACGCATGGAGAGCAAGAGCTTGACATTGGCCACAGCAACAAAAGCATTGTCAGTACGGACCCCTGAGGAGATCAATTTGCTCCCCCCGGTTCCAGGCCTTTCAGCAGGGTTGAATAGAGGACAGAGGGCCGGTCGCAGCAGCAGGAGGCTCAGCAATGTTTCTCTAACGGGGTGTAAAGACAAACAAATCACTGGGATGAGACGTGGTCTTGTTATTGTGATGAGCCGGTGATTTACACCTGGATCATTCAGGCTGATAAGGGATAATTAGTTTGGGATTACTGGGGTCCCTAACAGTTAATAAAGCCAGAGTGAGTGTGTCTGTCTGAGCATGAGTGAGGGAGACTAAAGGGCAGTGTTGGGGTTCTCTTGTGTTTTAGATATTAGTACTAAAGACAACCTTGTTCTCAAGAAAAATAAAACAATTATTAAAAAAAAGGATGAAATACTTTGCTCCTGGTAAGCAGTAAGGAAAATGTTTCATTATGTAAACCTCTGACAATGTCAGTGTTAAATCTGACCTTACTGATAACAGGGGCTGCAACTTTTTTTGATGATAAGATGATTATTTTCTCTGTTAACTGAGAAAACATCAAATAATTGTGAAAAGTACAATGTGACATCTCACACTCAATGTACAGTGACAATAAATAAATAAATAAAAACAGATTATTTGACAATATTTGGCATTTTTGCTTGAAAAAAGATCCAGTGTTTAGGATTTAGGGGGATATATTGGCATAAAAGGAATAAGTACGTTTTCTTTTGTGTATAATCACTGGAAAACAGGAATCGTTGTGATTTCGTTCCCTTAGAGTGAGCTGTTTATATCTACAAAGCGAGCCCCCATCCTTGGAAATGGCCATGTTGCACCGCCATGTTTCTACAGTAGCTCAGAATGGACAAACCAGACATTAGTTCTAAATAGAGTGTCGAAAAATGTAGATATTTTAAATGTAAAAATGCTTTATTTAGTGTTTTAAATGCTTTAAACTAACAGGACGGTTTGTTTTGGAGAGTAAGAGACCTCTGCGGATAATTCAGCTCCCGGGAAAAAACTCCTGTACGTCTGGATCTCAAGTTATCGTAGAAAAAAGGTGAGCATACATTAGCATAGGCTAACAGCCTGTCTCTGGCATGCCAAACAGCATCCAAGAAACACTTATTTGTAGCGTGAGTGCCCTTTAGTCTGTGCTTTTACCGGTCTAAATCATGCAGTTCTTTTGTCTCGGAGAAGAGGAAACCTGTGGATAATTCCTCCTGAACATCTGGATCAGAAATACAGTGAGCACACATTTAGTAATCAAGGAAAAAGGGTGAGCACACATAGCGGGTGCTGGGCAAACGGCCCATCTGTGATGTACAAAATAGTTTTAAACGTTTTAAATACCAGGTCTATATGTTTTGAAGAGGTAAAAACCCCCTGAACAAGGAACACTGAAGGAATCCTAATCGGGAAAAGTTTCAGCTGGTTGAAATCCGCAATCCTGACTGCTATAGATGCCACTAAATCTCCCTAAATCTTCCACACTGCCCTGTTAAATGACAAGTTGATTTTTTCAATATTGTGGCGAATTATTTTTATGTTGATCAACTAATAATGATAACAAATGTATCTATCTATCTATCTATCTATCTATATATATGTTTTTCTTCTAGAAAGAATGACATCACTACCTTTTTTTATTTGAAAACTGCAGTAGGCTACTTCTGTCAAGCCTTGCGCTTCTAAGGTTTTTTTCTTTCATTTGAATATGACACATGAAGATCTCCAAACCAAAATTGCAACATATACCTTGTGAACTCGAACTGTTGCAGTTGATTTGATCTGCACCTGAGAAAGTGGTGACTCACCTGAAACCTGCAGGTAACATGCATCATTCAGCACTGATTAAAAATCTAGAGCAGGGCAGACTTCATTCTCAGTAAAGCAATACCGTGTTAAATGAATCCTCAATCACAACGAATATGCAAACTTAGTTGGGTTTTGAGGTCACTGGAAGTCACTGTTTACCCACTTTTCTGTCCACCCCTACAAATGAGTGTTTCACAGTCAAGATTCTCGTGCTCATAAATTACCTGAACACGCTGTCGACATGAACCCTGGCACACAGCTTGGCATTAATAGTTATGGTAACGAAAAACACTAAGTAACGAGTGGGCGTTCAAAGACATATCGGGGGAAAAACGTACAGTTCATGGGAGGAGAGAAGAAAAGAAAAAATCATTGAACGGGTTAATTTTGAGTCATACCAGGCTCCGAGAAGTAGAAAAATGAGAAAAAAAATTCCTCCGCCGCGGCGACACAGAGAAAGAAAACTTTGACTTCTAATTCGTTTTTATATTGCGTCTTAGATAAAATAAACAATTACATCGAGCAATGTTGTTTTTTTTAAAGCGTTGAAAACCACTAAAATTTAGATGTATAAGCGTTTTAAGAAATTTTACCATCTTTTCAGCTCATCGATAGATCCCCTCTGACTTCAGCGGAAGGATATGTGTTTTTGTTCCTTCACCCTCAGTGACTTCAGTGACTGCTCAGCGTAGAGAGGTGGGAGACTTTTTCGATGCCGTGTGTGACTACAAGAAGTTAAATTGCGTATTTTAAACCGGGTTTTAACGTCACTGCTCGGAGAACACATGTAAAAAAATACTGACATGTTTTAATGTGGTGCTACAGGTAGTTTATTCCCCTCTTAATTGCGCGCGAGGCATTTCCAGCGAGACTTTTTGAGAACTAACCGTCCCGGGAGACAGCTCAACTTCGGGCTGACGACCTTATGTGGATTTTACAGAAAATATGGAGCAGATCCCCGGTTTCTCCTCGGGCAAACCACTAGTGCTTTTCTTCTGCTTCATTCACCTTTCTCTGGGTAAGTTGTTGATTTTCATAAAGCTGTGTTGTCATGTTGTAATAACTCATAACTTGTCACGTTTTGTTGCCTCTACATCAGCGGGACACGGGGCAGACATAGCATCTCATCTCGTTATTACACACACTGCTTGTGTCTGACTAGCTAGCAAGGTGACTTACGTGGAAAAAGACACTTCTAAAAAACGAAACCTGTTCCCGAAAGTAACTTTAGGTGGAAGGCTAGCTTATAGCAACCATTTAACCGTAATTTGTGGTTATTGTGGCGTTTGGAAAGGCACCGGAATGTCCCAAAACATAACGTTAGCTAACGTAACGTCACTTAGATATTACTCTCACATCCTCTTAGGTGAGAGTGTGTCACTGTAGTCACCTTTACTGACGTCATTCCGCTGTATTTTTCTATGATATCACAATTTTTAATATTTTTCTTGAATCATTTCACACACTTTGAAGTGCTAGATTAGGTTGCACATCTCTAGAAGTCCACTAAAACGGAAGCTAACGTCGCCCCATGTCTCATTTAAATAGTTTAGGTCTGGTTAATATGAATACTATGGCTTACTACTACTGACTGTGAAGTCTGAGCTGAGTCACACCGCTGCCCAGATGTTGAACAGCAAGAGAGGGAATTCAAAATGGACACTTGACTTAGACTGCCCTGCTGAATGAAGTGATGAAGGAGAGGATAAAATGTGACCTTTCAGGCATTTATCCACCAGTATTAGATATATATATAGTTATGGTTATGTTTCATGTGGAAGCCAATTTATTTTTCTGTTTGCAAGACCCCTCCTATGTATTATATATCCATCACTGCAAGTTACAAGTGTTAAACCATCCTGCAGTTGATTGTCAAGCAAGAGCACACTCTGTAAAAGCTCTAAAATGTGAACTAGAAAAGTAAAAGTGCAAAAATGTAGATATTTTAAAACGTAACCTAGATGTTAATGACAAATGATCTTCATCACTCAAATCAGGCCCGTGCATGGTGTATTTGCGAAAGAATTGCCAGCAGTGTTTGTGTATTTAACACAACAGAAACAGGGATAACTTGTTTCCTTTCTAGTGAAGTCTTCAATTAAGCACTAATTAGTGTTCACTAATTGACATCCAGTAGCAGGTCCTCAAACACTTAGGTGTTGGGCAAGCTCACAGTGGATTAGGGATTACTCAGTTGAATAAAATTCTCATTTGCATTAAAAATTGTAAAAATCAAATAAGCTAAAAGTGAGAAAAGCACGTCTTAAAAACTTCTCCATAATTTATTGTATGAATATTTGTCTGACAATATGGTAAAGCTGTCCTGCAAATACGAAGGAGCATGGACCCTGTTTGATAACTCTGATTAAGATAATAGCTAAATGCTTAATTTCCTGAGGATCAGTAGATAATGTTGGAAACTTCGTTCGTGTGTGCCTTACTTAATTGACACCTTTTCATAAGAATTCATGCTTCTCATATATACCATCATTTTATATGACATAGTAGTGCTTTTTCTACCTAAATGTCTTTATTTGCTCTGAGAAATGTGCAATAAGACGCAGCCTGTAGCCTTTTTAGCCTTCACATTAGGATGAAACTGATTTCATCTCACATGCTTTTTTTACTTTGCCTAATAGCTCAGAGATGATACATGCAGCCTTGCTATTCTTTCTCACGTTTTGTGCGGACTATAGGTGACTTGTGAACAGAGAAGTTACACAAAGGAAGAAAAGACAATGTGAAAGTGCTGCAGGCAGTGCAAGGAGAGGCAGTGGAATGTTGTTGGTGTTTGACATTCCTCCCTCCCTATCTGTTCAGCCTCTCACTGGCGCGCATGTGCGCACACACACACACACACACACACACACACACACTTTGTGCACCACGATTTTCTTTTTCTTCTTCTATCCATCCTCACCTATCCTTTTTCCTGCTAAAGCTGAACATCCAAATAGATGGGACACTGTGCTGTAATGTATATACTACACGTGATCAAAGCTTGCGATACGTGCAAGGCACAAGTGGTTTTCCATGACAGGATGGCATGTAAGAAGGTGTTGTTTACCTTAATGATATAAAGGAAGCTCGAGGTTTACCCCCACTGCAATAAGTGCCGGTAGCCTGCAGATTTTTATTTAACCAGCTCACTGTGGGTTTTTTTTAGTTTTGCCATCTCTTGTTTGCAACATTCGAAAATGATTTTCCAAGAAAACCACATAAAACTGTCTGTATCTTGCTGTGTAGACCAATTTTTAGTAAATACTATAGGGGATTTTACCACCCTCTGTGACAAATACAACTGCACTTCCTCTAGCTTCTTCACAATAAAAGCCTCCAGATTTATGTCAGTTAATGTGGAGCAGCAGGTCTGCATTAGCAGTATAATAACCCGCCAATTACGGCTCCAGCATGGCACATGAGAGCGGATCACAAAAGAGCTGCAAACTGCTCAACATAAAACATTGAAAATGCTTTGTGTCTTCTCACCAGCCTGATCACACGTGTCAAGCCAATCAATTTATTGCATCACATCTCAGTTGGAGAGGAACAGTTTGACCTTACTCCTAATATTGCGGGCCACAACAATGAGCCCCTGCTGTGAAGTGGTGCACTGGAAATGCTTATTATGATCTCAACTTTGCACGCAACAGCAGCAGTTAGAACATGTTACTTGTGAGACAGTGGAAATGGGGCTTTTATTATCTTAAGTAGATGATAATGTTTGTATTTTGTTTTTGCTCAGTGTTACTAGGCTCTGACTGCAAAAGGTGATATGCGTCACATTATTAAAATGCCTGTAACAGCATACCAGAGGGTGCATGACGTTCCTGTGCTGTGTTTGCTTTGCTAATTGAGCTGAAAACATTGCTAAAGACATCCAAAAAAAAGAATACATGTTTATTTGCTGTTTGATCTTAATTTCAAGGCCTGTGAATAAGAATAAAGGCCTCTGTGACGATGTGCAGGAACATGGTTAATTGGTTAATAATACTGTGCTACATGCCAGTGTTGTAGTTGAATGTTAATCTGATTCTCAAGGAAGCGTAGGTGCCATCTTTGTGGCACACGACATAGTGTTGCCCGTATGGTGTGGGTATGTGGATGGTTGCATATATTTGCCCAGTGCAAACAGCGGACAGCTGACATGCGTGTGCGTATCTATTTGCGTGTGTGTATGTATTGCATTGTGGATACAAACTGACAAAGGCCAGCAATTGTGCCGCCCATGTTTTACTTGCATCTGACCCAAGCTGGAGTCTGGTGTGAAATGTGATTTATCTGTGCCATGCTTCGCCCTGCGCTCTGAAGACAAAGATATTTATTGATCTGCCCACAACACTGCATTATTTACTGACCACCAGCTCTACCCACTGCCTTGTGGCTAATGTGACTTAAGACATCTTCTCTCTGACACCCTCCAAGCTTTCCCTTTGATTTCTCGCTTATCTCTTCTCATCAGCTCCTTGCAGTCTCAGTAAGATGCATTTGCCATAGCTTCTGTGTGCTCATGTTTGAGGTTATATTCAGTTCAACCCTCTCCACCCTTTTGATTAGTAGTGTAGTTAAAAAACCAGGCTCCACATGTGTTTCGGTCCTGTACTTGTTGGTTGTTGTGGGAGAGAGTGGTAAATAATATCTAAAGCTGGATGATTCAGTGAGTGAACGTCTGTGGTTCTGTGCTGCAGATGCATGTCTGTATTTCTATGCACACATTCATGCACGTCCTGTGTCTGTAGCCATGGTGGCTTAAAATAGACGTTAACTTATAGATCTACTTTGATTAAAGTCTTGAAGTTTACATGCATAGCAGAAGAGGTGGAAGCCATAGCCATGAGCCTGTTACCATTTTGATTCACAGTGCTAATACGGCGCCAACGCCTGCTTGACCAGTTTGCTCTTAGTGACTTTGATCCTCAAGCATTAAATAAATACCAGTCAAAATGCGAATGAAGCTAGGTGCATGCCCTGCGTGAACCGCATGCTCGGTTACTATAGGAGGTGGTGTTTGTGGCTGTGAAGGTCGAGGGGATTACAGAACGTTGTGTCTGCACTGTTGAACAGGTTAGCAAATTAACAGGGAATTACTGCGGCCTGCATTCCTTGGCCAACACAGGCTTGTAATCCTGGAGACAGGCAGGCAGGGCGCATAGAGTAATGAACCACGCAGGGCACATCAGGTAGGAGAAGGAGGGAAAACTACTTTGTAATTGGTGGCAGTGTTAGTTTAGTGATGCGTAACAACCATGTGTAATTTGTGTCATATAATCAATCTCATTTCAGTGGTTGGTTGTGGATATGAATTATCTAGACTCATGTACAAAAAAACAGTTTTGGTCTTTATAGATAATTCCCCCCATCATGGCAACTGTATGTGGAGTTTTATGTTACTTACAATTTGTTATTTAAGAAAGTCTTCTCAGTCAGATCCACCCTTTGCTCCTCCACATTGCTAGCCTCTCTGAAATGCCAAACTCGAGGCTTCAAAACAGGAGTCAACAATCCCATGGGTGACGTCACAATAGCTACATTCATTAATTTGCAGTCTGTTTGTCACTGGTGTTACATGGTGTTGGGGCATACACCCTTGCCACTACCACCACTGCCCTTTCCAAAACTTTGTCAGACGATGGAAGCTACAATTATAAATTGAATGTGCCAGCTCTGTACAGCCGTGGCAGAGGCACTGCACAGAGAAACAGGAGTCAGATTTTAATTATCACATTAGAAGAATAAGGACAGTTGACAGATAAGACCATGGCAGAGGATTTGGTGTCAAAGCGTAAAGCAAAAGCTTATATAGCAAAATTTCGGATTTAAACCCAATGCTAATGTGACTAATTTATAATAAAAGCCAACTTGGGTTTTGCAACTTTAATGCTCTAAATGTGAAGCTACAGCAGCAGGAAATGTTCAGATTGCATTAGCAGAAACTTATTCAGTGCTCTAGAGATATTAAGTGTCATCAACGAATATGTTTTCTTGTAAAATGTCCAGGGTAATTGGTGACACCGATGTTGTCACAAGTTTATTAATTGATGGGAAGATTTCCCCCTGTGGCATCTCTATATTTGTGATTCATTTCTGATAATGAAATGAATGCTATAAAATACAATTAATCTGTCACAGCATGAGCTCTGAAATACACTCTGAGAAAAACATTTGAATCAATGGGATGAAAGGGAGTTTGACTTTGTGTCATTTGTTTCTAAATTCATAATATCAAAACATATTAATATTGAGATAATGCTGTAATAACTTCAAATTTTGTCCATGCTCACACCACTGTTATTTAGTAGAGTAAGTTCCAGGCCTATGTCAGCTCATGTCTGAGTAGCCAGTGGTGAGCAGTTAAAATATTCTGTTGTATATAAATATAATTTTGTCCAGTAGTTCAAGTAATTGGTCTTGCTGAAAAGCATGTTATAGTTAGAAAACTATGTGAATGAAACATGTCTGAACAATACCCCTGATTTTTTATTTTTTTAATCATAATAAAAACAGTTTTAAATCAGAAAAAAAAAATTAGGATATGAATGAGCAAGGGAAAGTCCCTACATTTGCCTTGTTTGGTCTGCTCCCCTGTTTCTGTCTGTCTCTCTCTTTCTCCCTCCAACACACACACACACACACACACACACACACACACACACACACACACACACACACACCGCCAGCAGGCCAGCAGGCCAGCACAGTTTTAGATGAGACTCTCCCAACTTTTCCAAGCGATTACAACAGCAAGGCGACCGTCTCATTTGGAAGGTTGGGAGGGTAATTACTGGGGCTGTCCCAGTCGAGATTTTTCGTCCTCCATCTTAATGTCACTTTCATCAACTAAAACTACTGGCAGCTTTATCTTTTATGCAAGTCCGTGAAGGAATAAGTTTCAGTGTTTTAACATCAGTGCATTGGGGTTAAATTAAGTAAAGGATCAGAAAGGGATCAAGTTTAACAATGCAGATTCTGTTGCATTTAAAAATGTCTTGATCCGCCCTGATAAAGATCCAGGAGATGAACCCGAGACATCCCGAGTAATCACACACTTATGCTGTTACTGCTGGCACTGATTTGTTTCTTACAGTATGTCACCACCCTCTAAACTGTGGCTGACCTGGGAGACTAAAACCTTAAAGCCCCTGCATGGTACGTCTGCTTGGTTCCTTCTGCTGTTTGTGTGGGCCAGTAAAGCTTCCCTCAGGGTAATAGTGTTTAGTTTGAGCCTCATCTCCCTCCTTCCATGCTGAGCTAAGGGTATTTTATTGCAAGTTACCATGACGACCGTTTGGCCTGCTGGATATAGAGGCTTGTACAGCAATTCCAGGAAATGGGGTTACTTCCTCACTCAGCGCGAACAACTTCCTGCCCTGTGCTGTATGGATGTGTGCCAGGGCTCAGGGACACCCATTCGTGTGTAGTCTTTGTCTGTAGGTTCGTAATTACTTCCCCATTTCAATCCTCAGCTATTAGCTCCAAAACCCATCTATCTTTCTCCCTCCCTCACCCCCTCCTCTTTCTACCTCCTTGACAGTCTTTTTTTTCTTCTCATGACATGGCTGGATCCCTTGAGGGACCCGCTGTGGTGTCGGTGACAAAGCAGTGGCGAGTGCTGAGGGAGGAACCAGCGTAATGCCAGCTGAGCACAACAACCCGACTCTCCCTCTCCCCTTTTTTCCCCTGTCTAGATCTTTAAAGGCACTGATTTTTGCCTTCTCTTTATGCAAGCTAACAGCACAGTGTTTTCAGTTTTTACAGATTCTCACAGAAAAGCGTCCAGTTAAAAAGAGTAGAACGGTTGAAACCTATTTTTACCTCGAATTTATGTCACCATGCATCCAAAAGTAGTTGTGGTTGCTGCTGTTGACCGCAGTTTACAAAAACCAACGTCCTCTGGCAGTTAGGACAGCTCAGTAAATGCTTCTATTAATACAAAGTGAAAAGTTAAATGCAGAGAAAAACAAAGGAGCTGCTGATTATGCATGAATGAAAAAATAATAAAACCAGACTTGGAGTCTGCAGCCATGCAAGTGACTCTGTGAGGCTGTGCTGAGGCACAGCATTGAGCTAAATGCCAATGTCAGTATGATAACATGATCACAGTAATAATGATCGGTTAGCATGTTGAAAGTATGTTTATCATCTTGGTTGAGTGTGCTGGCATGCTAACATTAGCTAACTAGCATTACACTGGAAGTATTAAGGGTGATGGGAATTTCACTAGTTAGCAGGTAGGCTATTTTGTCATGAACACATTGGACAAACAGAAATTTTGACCTGATGATGGTGCTAGTTGGAAGGTCAGCAGATCGATGTTTCCTCTTCGGATCAAGAGTGTTTGACTGTTGGCAGTCAGCTTTAAAACTTGAGACAGACATAATTAGTGTCATTCACATTTACTTTGATGACTCTGATGCAAGCCAGCTGTGACGCCAACGACATTGTTTTCTCAGTACTTATGAAAACTAGAAAGCGTCTTGCAGTGTTGAACCCTGGGGCTGGGTAAGGTTATGTCAGGTGAACATTAACTGACTGATTGATTTAATGATACAGGGCCAAGTTTTTTATTGTCCAAAACTTGTGCTAACATCTGTGACTCATAACATTGCAAATTAGGGTACCGTTCACTTTTAAATTTGGTACCAGTACCCAGCGGTACCTTTTCTTGTAATAAGAAAAAAAATGTGATTTATGAACAAGCTGCAGGGTGATGTAGTAGAATAAAATGCAATTCTGCTCCTCTGCTCTTTTCTAATCACACATTCTTTGTCTATCTGTATACTCATTTGTATGTTTATGTGTGTGTCTACTCATCTAGCAGTGACACTAGGCTATCACTAAAATAATATAGAGAAGAAAATAGGCCAGAGATCGAAACTATCGTGGCAGATCAACCAGCGATTTGGCTCACTGGGAAGCCAACAGCACACCCGGTCTCCCGGCTTTGGGGCGCTTCTGCCTCCTGTCTTAAGTTGAACCCAGCAGCTCTGCAGAGCTTCGTTTCTTGCATCCGAGCTCCGTGGCTGCCTTCCAGGCTTTGGGGTGCTTCGTGGCACTTGCGCCTCTTGTCTGAATTTGGCGTTCTGACCCAGATACGCTTTCAGTACTTGGTAGTACTGATGCATTTGGTTGGGACTAGTTTGGTACGCTGCCCTAGTGCCAAAAATAACTGCTGTTCTCATGGCATTTTGATTTTGCTTAAGAGGGCTACCAGTGTCATTGAATAAAGGAGCCTCTTCTTTTATTTATACAGCCTTATACAAATCACAATGTCCCTCAGTGGGCTCAACAGTATATGACATCCCTCTGTCTTTGGACCCTTACAGCGGATAAGGAAAAACTCCCCCAAAAACCCCTTTACCGGTAAAAAAAAAAAAGCCTGCGTAGCCTGTGGTGGTGCTGTTGTCAGTCAGTGTGGTGGTAAAGAGTAGGCTGACATACAACAATAGCTCCCACCTGAAATCACACTGGGGACTTGGTTTCATACTTTCTGCTTTGTTCAACTCAAAAATGTACATAAAAACAGGTGGATGGAAACATACCTATTACTACAGCTTGGATGAAGTTGCTGATTTTCCATGCAGCACCACAGTGAATAGTTTGCCTTTACCACATCTACATACCAAAACCCTCAGCAGATCAAAAGGTTCTCCTTCCTTTTGTTAACATTTTAGTATTCATCGTATACATTTTTGTGTCTTTTGTTCTTTGTCTCAGAGGTACTTTGTAGCTATGTTTGAAAAGTGCTGTACAAATAAAGTAACTCGTGTTATATTGAGGTCATTGAGGAAAGTTGAGAAAAGCGCTTTGACATCTGTGTATTGACTCTGCTTTCACACTGGCATCTTTACAGATACAGCTTCCATCAGCAGGGATCACACACAGCTCTCCTCCCAGTCCCACCAGACTGCAGACATTGTAAATCTCCTGCTTTTGTTCTCAAACTCCTCTTTCCCCATCACCTTTACACACACCCAAAACACACAAACACAACACGCACACAAAGCTGGAAGATGCAGTCGTAGTGAGTGAAAAAAGAATAAGGATTTTTCATCAGGAAGGGTCCAAAAAATAGTCAGGTCGTCAGGTAACTGTGTGTTTTCTCTCAACTTACACCATCTGCCTGTAGTTTCACTGTTGACTTTGTCGATTGGGTCTTATCAAGGCTCTCATTCCTGGGAAATTTTCCTGTCCATGGTTCATTGATAGTGAAGTGTGAGAACAGCAAGGTAAAGAGGATACAGTGCTGGTGGTGATATGAGTCTGGATCACAATTCACTGCTCAGTCATTTGAATGTGTGTGAACGTTTTGTTTGTTTTACTTCAGAGAGACGGATTGCTGAAACCTTTTCGTAACTCTCAGTCTGGGAATTTCTGACTTGTGCATCACGGGGTTATTGGTGTGTGTGTGTGTGTGTGTGTTAAAATGGTGTAATAGCAGGCAGGCCGTCCCAAATCTGGTAAGATCATTGCATCTGGCATGACGACAGTGTGCATGGGAAGCTCGTCAAACCATTCGGGGGATGAGAGTAGCTTTTTCCGGTCTGTGCTGTCTTGCTTCCCTTCTTTCACTCCCTCTGCCTTATGCATCGGTCTTCTCAGTCCTCCCTCCTCCCACTCAGCTTTACTCTTTTTTTTTTATTATTATTTTTTTGTTGATTTTGCAGTTTCTTGCTGTCTTTCTAGAGGACTGGTATCCTACTATACCCTATGGTGCGTTGCCCAGATTTACTTTACAGTAATACAACTTCCTTTTAATGGATAATTTAAAAACAGATTAAACATGATTTTGCATTAAATTTAGACTTAAATGTGATCAAAACCAAAAGTGAAAGTTCCACTGTGTCAGAAGTTTAACCACATATGTGTTGATTTTCTGCTGTTTGCGTTCTGTTATTATGTGTGCATGATTTTTGTGTGTTGCTTCGCAGCTCGTGTGCAAACTGTGTGTCCTCTCAGTTAAAAAATAGTCCTAAAATAGCACAGTGTTTCTGTGGTCTCTTGTACTGCAGCAGTAGTCTGATATCAGTCATTTTATTACAGTGGTCTGTGCAGCAGTGCACATAGAGGCATGCGTATGTGTGCGTGCCTGTTGGATTATGAATTTCACAGTGGTTTGTGTATGGTATCCCCATGTCTAATGAACTATGTCTGTCTGCCTGGCTCTGAGGCAATATTCTGCCCTCGCTCTCCTACTTGACCACTTCAGAGACTGTACGCTGAACGTTCAGCACTTGAAAACAAACTATGTTTAACTATAACCACTGCAGAATTATATCAAGTTGGGTCAATAATAGTTAGCACCTTCACAAAGACTCCTCAACTGGAGTGACTCTGTGATTAATCTAGGCACAGGAAGTAACACCATTGCTCACTTCCTGTAATGCAATGACTGTTTTGTGAAGACATTGTTGAAGTTTCTTTGAAATCAGCTGACCTACCCTCAGTTTTTTACAAAGAGCTCTGTTCTGCAGAGCGAGGATTCATCAAGACTATAAATGAAACAAAATGTTATCACAGTATCATTTGTGCAGCCAATGCTAATGATTAGGAACCGCTGTGCTTAATTATTCACATATGCTTTACACAGGCCGGCTTCATGTGACTATTATATCACATTGAGTCTCTTATCACCACACTTCATGTTGGGTCGGCATGGTGTGCATAAAGACGACTTGAGCATGTGTTTCTGGCGGGCCACACAATAGCTGATGTGTCTGGCTATGAGTGTTTCATTGGCGGGGAGATAGTTGGGCTTTGTTGTCTTCGTCAAGGCTCATTTCTGTCTCCCTGCCCATCCGGCCGCCCTGTGACCACAGGCTTATTCCAGGCTGGCTTTGCATAGTTGGTTAGATAGGTGGCGAGCCTTCTGTATTATCTCTGTAAGGATGAGGGAAGGAGGAGAAACTTGTAGACTATGTGGAGGGCTTCCCTCAGAGGGGTGGGGAGTGTGTGTGGGGAGAATCTTACCACCTCTGACGAACCAGGTTTTTAAGGGGGGAAACCCAAAATGAGTTTTGAGAAGTGCCAGCTAATTCTGCAGTAACGCTACAGCTACCCAGCTTGTGAGTGAGTGTTCTAGGAATTTAAGGAGGGTATTTATTTGATACACATAAATCATTTTTAATTCTAGGCACATGATGTAGGACATCATCACTGTGGTGTCTCTGTATGTGTCTGTGTAGACACAGTAAGACGACATGATATGAACTGCATTCCATTAAGCATTGAAGAGAAATGACTGGATTTAGAAGTAGTCATTTTCACAATATACAAATTGTGGTGCATTTTAATGAGGAAACTGATGTTCTTGAAACTACTGCAGCTTTTTACTGCTAGGGTTCTTTAGTTATACCTACATGTGGTACAGTATGTAAAGACAGCCTATTAAAACCTGGCGTTAATGAATGCTTTAATTAAGAATTCACATGTACTTAAATGGTCACACTTAAAGTATTTCCAGTATTTTAAATGTTTAACAGATGTTTTCCACTCTCTAACTTGTCTCTTGTCTCTTACAGCTCTGCAATGTATGGATGATAAGGCACCTTGTGTTAACAACGCTACATGTCTGACCTTCAGCAATGGCACTGAATACTGCAGGTAAGATTTACTTGCTGGGTCTGTGACCAAACGCACAAGCTTTTCAGTTTTACTCATTCTGTCATCCCAGCACTGTAACAAAAATGTGAACACAGCAATAGAAACCCCTCATAAGGGGATTGTTGGATGTGAAAGCCTGTACAGAAATAGGGTTTTTAGATCAACCCCAGCCTGTCCACGAGACCATGAGGTTTTGCTCAGGCACGGAAGAGGGAATAAAAGACTGCTCTGTCTGACAAAGTACACCAGTACTGGGAACAATACCAATACACACATTTCCACCTCCAAGATGTTATTTAGGACATTTTGGGGGTTTTGTTACTTGCTCTCTTGTTGCTACAGAATTGATAGCTCGAGTGGTTGCCAACACATTTTACTGCCCACTGATTTGTTGTTGCTGGGGGATGTCGAGACGATGACGAGACGTTTTTATGACATGAGAAAGTAACCTATTCAGTGAAATTGATGAGAAAAACAATTTGAAACTTGGTTGATTGAATCAAAACAACAAGAAGACTAATCATTGCTACTGCACGTGTTAGTGTAACCTTTCTTTCCCTGGCACATGCTAGTTGTTGTGGAAACTTGAAATAACCTGCAAGTAAGTCTCTTCTACTACCAGTGGTGCAATCAGATCATTAAGGGAAAAGTGCTGTAGTGTAAAGGAGAGCATTGGCCTGTTTGATCTATGCCTTCCACGTTCTGACAGCTTAGCCTAGTTTGTAATTAAGACTGAGCTATCTTTATAATTGCATTGCCACTCCCGAGCCAAATTCCCAAAGAAAACACCATAGCTGGTTCATGAACCTGCTCATATTTCATCAAATGTGATGTGAATCACACTGCGTGTCTGTTCCCAGCGCTTTTGGAATTTCAACACTCTGCTACTTTTGTAAAAAGGGAAGGGAAAGTAGCATTCCTTAATCAGTGTTCGACATTCCCTCAGTCTAATTGAAGGTCAAACAGACATTGTTCTGCAGGTGCAAAGGGGCTCATTGTCTGTGTGTAATATGTGCCTGTGTGTGTGAGAGTCAGTCAGACTCTTCATGATGACAAGAAACGAGCAATATTCTTATATTCTGTTATTCAGAGTCAACTTTGTTATATCTCTATAGACGGGAACTTAGTCAGCCAGTGAAGTGAGGCCAGGATAAGTGTGATGTGATATTATCTGGCTGCTTCTAGTAAGTTAACAGCCATATTTTGAACTAGTGCGGTGAGGGCGATGACTGTCCGGGTTAATAAAGACGTGATGAAACATAGACTGGGATGACCTTTCAGAGACAGCTCATGATAAGCAGCTTTTAATTTTGGAAAACTTTCTCAGGTAGAGCGAATGTGATTGGATTTTTCTGGTATAATGACTTTAAAACAACAGGTCCCGATCATAAATCACACCCAAATTCAGAGCTGTGTTCTTAATATGGGGAGACAGGCATACAGTACCAGTAGAACAGGGCTTTATGCCAATACGTGCTGGCGTATGTCTGTGAAACAACATTCAAATCATTTGCAGCTGTTGAAGCTTTGACCGCATCCTCTAAGGGTTTATTTTTATGTTGTTTTTATTACCTTTGCTACTATTAAATTGCATTTGTAAATTGCAGTTTGTTCTTTTATATTAATAAAAGGTATGCTTTTTCATTTGTTAAGGTCTGCGACTGTCAAATATCTTCTTCGTTTACTCATGTTCTTGCTCAGCCAAACTGTTTGAATTCCTGGAGCCACTATTCCCATGAATTAAATGATGATATTAATGATAAAAGAAAACCAGCAGCGAGGCCTCTTGCCCTGGAGACACACAGAGAGGAGTCTCTCAGTTTAGAAGAGTCAGCTGACAGAGCGCAGGCCTACTGTTAGACAGATTAACTAGTCAGTCAATTCTTTTTGCTGTTCACAAGCAAACATGAACAGCTACACACACATACATGTGCACACAAGTGCACGCACTTGCCCCTGTCTGGCCTGTCTGGTCCCATCTGCAGTGCTGCTAGTCAAAAGGCTCATTGTGTTATTTTCAAATTATGTGTATTAGTCTCCACAGTGTATTAAAGGCAGCTGGCTGTAAGTAAACACTCACTTTGGCCTTTTGGCTCAGACCAGCCTAATTATGTCACATGGATGACACCAGGGTTCAGACTGGGAGTAACTGTATAATTAAACAGACAGTTAATATGACACCCCTGTGGACGACTGACGGGCAGTTGCGTCTTTTTTAAGGCATTCTTTGTATACAATTAGCAAGCCTGTTTTCAATGCTCAGAGTGAAAAGCAAGAGCAAGTGTTATCAAGTTCGTAACTCCTCTCAGTTTATGCTACACCAGGAAGAGCGTGTTCATTCATTAATACAGTATTGCTTTTGTTTGATATTCATAATGAAACGGCTGCACAGTGAAGATGAGGCCCTATTTTGATTGGCAACAGAGTGAACTTCTGTACTCAACTTGCCTCCAGTGCCTCTTCTGCAGAGTTCCCATACATCCTGGAAACTCTGGGAAACAGGACTACTCTAATCATATGCATGTGCCTGTTTCACATCTTTTAATATACTTTTTTTTTTTTTTTTACCTTTTTCTTTACTTAGACTTTTAAACTTTTTTTCATCAAAGACAGAAAAGGGAAAAGAGAAAAGGGAAACTTTTAATGTGCTTGCATGCATGTCAGTCACTGCGTAGACTTTGCAGGACAAAAAACACATTTGAAAATGTGCTGGAAATTCGTGTTTGCATAGACAGCTCAGGTGTCCCATTTTGGACATGAAGAATATTGTGAAAGAGAGTTTAAGCGCATGGGAGAGGTTGACTTGCTGACTATCCGGGCAAGGTGCAGGGAAGCTGTCTAACCGGTGACACTGCAAGCCATTAGCTGTGGGTGTGAGAAGGTGTGTGTTGTGAGTGTGTCTCTGTGTGGATTTGTGCATGTCATGAGTTTGTTTGGTAGGTGTTTGTAACTTACATCATTGCTGAAGGGATGCATAAATACTTTCCAATGAGGTACTGGCGAAGGACACAGACACAGAGGTCTTGTTTGTGGGCCACGGAGGATTCCTGACACTAACACAAAGTCTGACTCAGTGACTTAATACCTGAATAGTCCAAACAAGATCGAGGCTACACACATTATGTTGTCCAAACCCTATTTTTTCTCCGGAACAAGTTCTCTTTGTCTGCTGGTTGGCCATGGTGCAAACTGATTAACTCTCCCTCCCTTTCTATGCCTATTTTTTTCTTCACTCTCTTTCTCTTGCAGTCACTGTCATGCCTTTTTATTCATTAAAAAAAGAAGCAGCTTTTTTTAAGAGTGAGGGGAGAGTTACTGTGTTGTGTAGACCTGCTGCCTTTTTGATCTGACAGGTAGAATTTGCCTGCAGGGCAGACAGAGGAAGAGAAAGGGCCAAAAGAAAAGAGGATGTCTTTTTTCAGGTAATTTGAGGAGGAATACCTCGGAGCACAACTTCTTACTAATGATGAGAAAGCAGCAAAACGGGGGGGGGGGGAGACGAGGGGGAAGCAGAGCAGAGAGAGGAGTGTAATTTCCCTCTTGCTACGCCTCCTTCATCAAACTGTCACTCATCCATCCATGCCCCTGTCCCTCCCTTTGCTTCAGGGATTTAGATGCCTCTGGACAAAACTCACCAGGCCCGTTAATCCTTCTCCCACAATGCTATGATTACTGAAATCTTCACCCTTTTTTCTTTATTATAGCCATACCTGCTCCATCTCTCATTCACATCTGCATATTTGTAGAGCTTTGTTGAGGATCTTTTGCTGTGGCTGTTACTGGCTATCGTTCTCAGTCACTGTGTGTCACCTTGTTACCTCACAGAAAGCTCTGGTGTAATTTCACATCTGCGTCTCCTCTCAGTCTCATGTCTTATGGGTTAAAAGGAGTTACCATAGTTAATGGAGGGAAAGGGACACAGACAAAGAAAGATGGGAGTAAATGGTTGAGACGCTCACCACTCCCCTCTGCTCCACACCTCCACAACAGATGCAACGCCCACTCTCTCAGGCTTACACACACACTCAGACAGATTTTAAGTGGGCTAGGCATATGATCCACACTAAAGTCAACAAACACTATAGTAGGAGATTGGAAACCCACGGCAGTGATTTCCCGCTCTTACTCTCCAAAGACTTATCTCCTCCCCACAGCCCAGCCAGCAGCACTGTAGATGTGGTTTACACTGGAACCACAATGATAAGAGTTTCTTTGTGTGTTGTGTATGTGCTGTGTCTGCGTGTTTGTGTCTCAGGGGCACCTTGAGCCTAGGGCAAGTTCACATGCTGGCACAGAGAGGTCTGAAGTTCAGTTAAATGATGTCAGATTCAGTATTTGGATGGAGGACATGTAGTATGCATCTCTGGAGTGTGTTTAAGGCCCGAAATTATGACACAAGTAGATCATGTCATCAGTGGCAACCATGGCTGCAACTTCAGATTATTTTTATGGATTTTTTCATGAACAGCCCAAACCCAAAAGACATTAAACTTACAGTCACATAAAAACAATAGGGCTGTACCCAAATATTCGGATATTCGAATATTCGTTTTGATGGGTAGGTATTCGTTATGAAAATTTGGTATTCGATATTCGTTTTTTATTTACATTTTTTTTTTAATTTTTTTTTTTATTATTTATTTATTTATTTATTTTTTACATATTTTTTGGTGCTAAATGTAGTCTTTTTGTTGTTGGTAAATGTAGGTTATCAATAAAAATCAAAACTTTTAAATTGCATTGTTAAAAATGTGAAAATATAGTATAGCCTACCAACTGAGCTTGTGCGCACGGCACGCTTGAGCGCATCCGTCTGAGGCTGTGGATCAATGCCAAGTTTTACCACTTTATCACTATTCCCTCTAACTTGTAGCTGTTTTTTCGTTATCTTTTGAATTTAATATGAATTATGGAACCGTTTTTGTCAACGTTTGTTTCCCCCGTTTTGTACAATAAATTATTGTTTAAAGTTTCAACAAGTTTCTTTTGGAGTGCGTGACACAAGTGTGTTTTGAAAACGACCGCGGACTGTCACCTGCTCAACGCATCAGTACCTTCGGATGCCATGACAGTAATAGCCAATAATGTCAAAATATCATTTACAGACCGATTTAACAGACGATCACTGCTGCCCGACCCGCAGGTCCATTTGCGGGTCCCGCGGGTTACGGGTCGACCCGCGCATCACTACTCAGCTCAGTCTATAAGGCTGTACACAACAGTAAGGCTATAGACATTATATTCTATTCAGGCCGGCAGAACCAGCAGCGCATCGGCTCTACAGTGCACGGCACTGCTGATTAACCATTTTATTGCAGCACAGAGTGTCTGCCAGCAACCAATTACTTGCAGAGGCTTCCTACAACTTGTTTCAGTGGTTCCGATTTAATCAGAATACAAGTTAAACAGGATGACTAGCCAATGTGAAAATCAAAAGAAAGCATAGAATAATGTACTGAAGGAGACTGTTGTGCAATCACATTTTTTTGTGGTTTGAGAGCAAAGATCCGGTCGCCGCTGTGCAAAACTCCACAATACAAACAGGTCCGAGAAAAACCCGGAGGAGTGCTTTGCAAGGAGTCTTTGAAAGGAGCCAAGCCTGGCGTAAAACCGGAGAGAGCAGGCAGCACGGCCAGAGCAACCCCCCCCCACCCCCACGGTGAACGAATATTCGTTAGAAATTCTGCCGATGGTCCGAATGTTAAAAAATGGTATTCGGGACAGCCCTAAAAAACAAGAAAAGCAGCAATCCTCATATGTGAGCAGCAAATGTGTTGTATTTTTGCTTCATAAATAACTAAAAATATTGATCGACTAACTCCCTACTAAAATCATTGTCATTTTAATTCCTGTCAAATTCCTGTCAATTAACTGGCAAATCCTCTCAGTACTGGTGTTAACATGATTTACCGTCAGCGGTCACCAGACTTTGACCTTCTCTTTAAGGATCACCACGATAAAAGACACGGCCACAAAAACAAACAAACAAAGAGTAAAACACACAAACACACAGATGCACACCAGGCTGCTCGAAGATTTGGTGATTCAGACCGGCTCTTAGAAAGAGGAAGCCTTACAAAAGAGTGGGGAATGTAGCAACCAGACCATAAACCCACATACAGTAAGGTGGCAAGTGGCTGTCTGTCACACATGGATGGTCACACATTGATGGTGACACTGTGGGGTTAAAAGTACCTCAGTTTTGTCTCGAGGTCAGATATTCTCTATACATGCACGGTGAGGTAAAGGCTCTGACCAGTGTGAGTTAGTGCAGCTTCACCCAGTTAATTATGTTAAAAATAATAGAGCCAGTAAACTAAAGCAACTGTCATTACTTTACTTTGAATTGTTATAAAATCATCAACACCGAGACACCTGTAAAATGCATAAAAGAAACACAAAAACACAGCATTCATTAATTTCTCACTCGGCCATTTGCCAGTGGAAAGCTCTAAGCAGACTTAATACATAAAGACATAGTAAATGCCAGAAAAAATAGCTGGGAGAAAATCTTCTTGGGTGGGCTGCAGCAGTACAGTTGTATTATTTTAATGTTTAATTTTATCTGCCTCAGTGCAATCTCTAGGGCAATTAGTTGCCGACATTGCTTGTCTGTTTTATTGGTGGTTATTATCTTTATCATAGGGGTGCTTTTTCCTTCAGTTTCTTGATTTCAACTATTGTGTAACTTAGTTTTGAAAAGAGCTTTAAAAGTTATAGTTTATCATTATTATTTGCTAGACATACGCATTTTAGTTATTGAGTGACCTTAACTAGAGAGTGGACACAATATTCTTATTTTGTTTAACATTTCTGAATAAAAGAAGAGCTTTTACAGGCCGACGGACCTATTGTTGGAGAATCCACATTAAACAACCACAGAAACAGGATAATGACAGAACAACATAGAGAGGCAGGCAGATGGAGCGCTCAGACAGAAAATGGGTCCAGCGCTGTACGCCACAGCCGCTCAGATGAGTCTTTTTGAACATGTTTCTAAACACAGTCTGAGATTTTACCACATGTCCCACGTTTGGACTCCACCCTGCTCCGCACTCCTTTATTCTGTTTATGCTGATGCTTTTCAGTCTGACTGCTTGGCTTCCTCTTCTCTCTGCATGTCTCGCCCTTTCATTACTTTTCTGGCTTTTACTTGCACCTCATTTCGCTGTCTTTGTGATATCTACCTTCCTCTTTCTCTCTGTACAACTTGAACATCACTCTCACACCTCCCTTTGCTCGCCTCCTCTGCGATGTTATTTCTGCTGCCTCTGCTCTTCTCTATGAAAAAAAAACTATTCTGAGAAGTTAGGGAGTGTGCCCAAACTATACCTCTAACCTACTAAAGCTATATTGCTACTGACGATTATTTAAGTAATAGATTCATAGTTTCCATCCCCCTAAAGAGAACCCATAATTGAACCTACATCTGTGTTTAGTTGGCTTTTAATTTTCCAATGTATGGTAGACTAGGCCTTTTCTCTACTGTGGCAAGAGCTGATGTATGGGCCTAAATGGTTTACTGCTGTCAGTCTACCATTGCCAGACCTTTCCACACACAGCATTTACGCTGTGGCAAGAGAAAGATTTGGCAGAACTCTGTTGTTCTGTGAAAGGATAAATAGCCTCTCTGGTATGTCTATATTTTTGATCCTCTTTCTTAAAGTAGTGCTGGTGTCAGTGTTTAGTACAAACTCACTTAGATTGGCCACTTATGATGTTTATCATCGAAAGTGGCAATATAGTAGTCGCAGCAGCAACGGACAGAAATGGTGTCAACGCATTCAATGTGGACTTTCCTGAGTCAAGGTAGAACAGATAAGGTCACATGCTGGTTTACCCCACCATTGAGATATATATATCAACATACTCAAACTAGTATTTTTAAAGGAGAAGTCTGGTATTTTGCACTTTGAGCCCCATTTCTGGGTTGTTTATGATGAAATAGAGTGGTTAAGACCAACATTGTGACGACTGCTCCTTTTCTGAGAATTTGGCTTTCCCCTGCCTGGCTTAACACCGCTGCCTATGGTCATGTGTGAACCTGTCCTAAAACCACCCTAAACGTTCGTTTCAAAGCCATGAAACTCACTGAGTGGACAGTGGTGTTCGTTGATGTTCTGACATAAAAATAGTAGAAAACTGTGGTTTCCATCCTTGTTTTCGCTATTCATCTCGATTGTGGAACTATTTTTTCTGCTGCCTCACACCTGTGTGTAAACGCTTGATCGTTCGTTTGACCTTGAAGCGTTATACACTCCAGCCCACTTGATGGCGATAATGCTTCTTTACGTGGGTGTCGCCAACCGGCAGGAAACCATTGCAATGTAATGGGACACAGAAAAGAAGCAGAAGAAGGTTGGCGTTGTGTTCAAAGATATCGTACTGCGAAGGTTGTTTACAAGCGAGTAATCCATTGTGCAGTTGTTTAAAGTTATTACAAAACTTTTGCGTTCGTTCTCGTTCTACCTCCAGGAGCCCACACAGCACTGTCAAGCCAGCACCTTCGCTGAGCTAAAAGACTACAATGACTACATCCTTGTCGTAAACAACCCCCTTTTCGTTTCCGGTGGCGGATTACTACCAACGGACAATGAGGCTTCTATAGAAAACAAATGGATTAGACAAAATCTCAAATAAATCATCACAGAAACCACAGTTTACGACGATCTTTATGTCAACATCAGAATATCAATGAACACCACTGACCACTCAGTGAGTTTCATGGCTTTGAAAACGAATGTTCAGGGTGGTTTTAGGACAGATTCACACATGGCCGACAATCATCACAATTTTGGTCTTAGCCACTCTATTTCATCATAAACAACCCAGAAATGGGACTCAAAGTGCAAAATACTGGACTTCTTCTTTAAGCTCCTTCATCTGGCTCAACCGTTTATCTTTAAGGTTAATAATGTGCTTTCTTGTCTGTATCACTTCTGGATCTGAAATGACTGTGACTCTCACACCATCCAGGTGGTGCAACGTCTGAAGAAAGTTTTCATTAACACATATGAAGAGGTTGGTCTTATGTAATGACTAACAGTTGCTCTAAACATCATTTACATGGACTTGCCACACTCTGATTAATATCAGTATCAGAAAGACATGATAATGATTTCAAGCATAGCACCCAGCCCTAGACTGCCATTTCAAAACTTACATCCTGTGACGTGGATAACAATTTCTCCAGACGTCTGGGACTGATAGAGAGGCAAGCGTAGTCTGAAAGGCAGCAGATCTTTTCGAATGAGCTATTCTGTCTTACACATAAGCTTTTGTCTGTCCCTAAAATGATCTATCAGACATCTTGCAGCTACAATTTCTATGTCAAGACAAGGATTCTTTAGTTCCCGATTTACTTCCGCCACCAAATTAACAGCATAGCATTGCATGGCATCGCATGCATTGAATCGACAGCAAAGCCAGTAACATGCTTTGCACTTGACTGGTGATGTCCGTGCATGCACGTACAGGACTACAGTGCAGTGAATAGGCCACCTATGCTCAAGCCAAGCCAGGGAATGATCCAGGGATTGAAATGTGAGCTGGCTTATGCTCTCTCACAACTCTCACACTGTTTCTCTGTGATGGCCCCAGGGGGAGAGCATGATGAAGTTATTAAGCGTTGCTGAGACCAGAATAGTGGCTGGAGGAGGCGGTGGTGCGGTGGGGTTGTAGCTGAGGAGTGGAAGGTGGAGAGGTAGGAGGAGAGAATTAGTACAAAAGAGAATGGGAATTAGGGATTTGCGATGGGAGGAGAATAAGAGCATGGGAGCTCAGGACACAGGAATTCGCAATGAAGGAGGTGGGAGACATTACATGAGTGAGTGAGAATCAACCCAACCTTTGCTCATTGAAGCTCTCATGGCCAGCCAGGACAGGCAGAGGTCAGCATGAGGTAGAGGAGGAGGAGGGGGATTGACGAAGGAGAGAAGGGGTGCAGAGACAGAGAGAGAGAGAGAGAGAGAGAGAGAGAGAGAGAGAGAGAGAGAGAGGGAGGGGTGTGCGTGAGATGGGGGCGCTAATGTGAACCAGCTGTAGAAACCTGACACCTCGAGAGTGAGTTAGAAATAAGAGGTGGAGGAGTAAGAAAGAGAGGGAAAGAAGGGCTACAGGAAATTGCACAAAGTAAGAGAAGGATGGGGGAAAGAGGAGGAAAAAAAAGTCCTCATGGAGCAAAACAAAGAATCCCATAGATGACTTTGGCTGCAGAAACCCTCTGCAGAGTTGTTCATGAAAGTAGAGCCGGCTGTGTGTGTGTGTGTCAAGGTGTCTGTGCACATTTATCTGTGTGCAAATTCTTCCCCGTGTCCTGTAGGGTGCATGAAAAGTTGTCAGAAGAATCACACGACTCCATATGTTGTATTCAGTGACAGACTAATGTGACAGTGTGTTGGGTTATCGCCTCCTCAGTGAGACACCACTCCCTGACAATAATGTGAATCATGCACAGCCTTGTCTGTTTGCCTCGGGCTCTAGTGATACAGCCAGAGGCCAATAATGAACTCTCTATCTGGCAGTGAAACCTGAAGGACAGGGTGGTATCATTTCCTGACGCCATGGCATTTGGCTCTGTCAACACTGGTTAGATAGCAGCAATTGAATTTTAATAGAGGTTACTGTGCATCTTGTCTGTCAGCACTTTGGAATTTTTACAAAATCTCAGTTTCAAATAATTATTGAATAATTGAAGGGTGGTGTAGAGTTGCAAGACAACACTATAGAAATTATAATGTGTATATATATTTTTTAAATCTTTCTCAGTTTCTATCCAGGCTAACCGTAGATGTTATTCAATGCAGAGTGATTTAAAATGATTCATTCAAAGCTCAGAAGACATGTAATCAAGCTAAACATTTAAACAAAGCACACGTTTCAAGTTTCCTCCCTCTCACTCTGAAGTGGCAGTACTTGACTTTGAAAATGCCTCTCATATTCCCCATATTTTTAAACAGTGAAAATGTGTGAAATGTTCCCAGTGAAACATAAACCTGGCATTAACCTGGACACGGTGTTCTTTGTGTGACAGCCTGCTAATGTGATGTATGTCACAGGGCAGAGGGCCATGTCATTACTCCTTGAGAGGGGGCAGAGAGGTTGTCCAGGAGAAGAAAGCAGCCCTAATTCCCACGACGGCCGTCTTGTTGTGATATCATGACCAAGCTGTGTTTGTGTTCAGAGCGGGGAGGGACATCTTTGTGTTTGTGTATTTATGTGTGTGTGTGTGTGTGTTTTGGGGTGTGTAGGGGGTTGCGCTGCAGACATGCTGATACAGGGACGGAGACGGGAAAGAGGGAGGGTGGCCATGTCTAATCTGACGGAGTTGAGGCGAAGAGGCATAAAGTCTGTCTTTTCTTTGAAGATCATACGTCACTAATCAGCCATCTTGTTTATCTGCGTATCAGCACCCTGAATATGTGCAAATAGCTGCTTTTTAGAGAACATTTTAGAGAGGAACACTATTGTCTACATAAGATAAGATGATATTTTTTTGTTATAGTCAAAAAAATCTGATTTAAAAACCAAACCAATAGTGCCTTATTTCTTCCTCAGTACTCTCCAGTGTGCCCTTGCCTTGCTTTGCCTCTCAGACAACACTAACAATACTAGTAAAACTAAAATTGTTTCAAAATGGAAGCTCTCAGGTTCCTGAAAACAATAAGTTGTTACAGGTTTTTGTGTTTATGGCTTGACTCTCCTCCTCCATGTCCGCCTAAATCAAGTTACCTTGCGCGGCGGCTGGATTCGCGAGATCCAGCCCTGATTTGCTACATCGTCTGCACAAAATAACTCCAGTAGTAAAACAGTCATCGCCAAATCAAATATGTGGACACATTTCTACTTTCGTAAGGTATACGTTCATTGTGTTGAAGGAACATATCCTTCAACGCTACAATGTGGCTCATTAATGTGTTTTAAATTATTTTTGGACAGTAAGGTACCATGATACATCAGGCTTTGGCTTCACAGTAAGGCTGCACATTATGTTTATTCTATCGTCATTGCAATGTCAACTTGTGAGATAAACATCGCAAAAGACTGCAGTATTGCACTGCAGGATTTTTTAGTATTGGTAAAACACTGCACTTTTTTATTGGTGCCTTTAGTCTTCAATTTGTTCAATAAAAGAATGTAATTAAATGATTTCCTTTCTTTTTTGTTATGCAGCAAGCTGTGCAACAACTTTAACACATTTTGCGTATTTTCCTCATATGGCATAGCCCTACCACACAGACAGTACTTATTAGTAGGATCCACTAATTTGTTTACAGAAAGAAAAAATATAGAATACTGCCAGACATCCTTTAAATTTGAATAAAGTAAAGAGGTTTTAATCATATCCAGTAAAACAAATAGAAAACTGTAAAAATCCTGAACATATTGCTCAATGTGATGGTGTTTTTTCTCAGTTTGTGCACACATCATTGCATCTGATGTAGTGTGTATTTGTGAACCAAATATGGTAGTTAGAGTGGGAATTTGTTGTCAGATGTTGTTTGCCGTATTTGAGGAGACGTTTGGTGACTCACATTGTATGAAGTCTTTCAGATGTGATTGATCTGTGCGACTAATGCCTGGCATGAATCATGATTGTCCTACTTTCCCATGTGCTCATCGTCTAATATCTTCAAGCTGCTCTGGGGTGGAGTTGCCAATAATAAATAAAAGTTAGTAAGTGTGACACTGAATTTCAAATACTTCCCATCTCCACTGTTTTGTCTGTTTTATATGGCCCACAACACTGATATCCGATTATTCCCTTCATGTTTTTACATGCTATAAGTCTGCTTATTTGTCAAATAGGAAACCATTTGAAATGGTTTTGAAAGAGGGGATTTAATTTCTCTGCGCAAGTGTATGTGTGTGTTAGTTACTGTGTGGTGTATCTCTCCTATTATGTTACCTGAGCCCCTCAAGGGAGGCAGGTTTAGAGGCCTGTGTAAGAGGCAGCAGGTCGCTCTGTCGCCCACAGTCCCCAGACAGCGTGTCTGCCATGTGCTGTACACACACACACACACACACACACACACACACACACACACACAATGCAACAGACTGCTGATCAAAATAGCATGCGCAGGAAATTACCTGACGAATAACATTTTTGCTCTGTAACAAAATAACACCTCTGACTAAGCCCCGTCTGTCGCACATAGAGAAGTGGGGAGTGAAAGTGGGAGGGACTGAGAAAAACAGAGGAATAGAAAGCGACCAAGGGATCATTGTCTCTGATGAGATCTCCTAGTGGACATGTTGTGTAATATTGTAATTTCCTCCCCACTGCTCGGCATGTGGCTGAATCACTTTTCTGAAATAAAGGAAAATGGAGAAATCGAAAGAAAGCGGTGATGAATAAGCAGAGGAAAAGACAGACATGATCTGTTAACCAAATGTGGTCACGACACAATAGATATTATGTGTTACTTTTGTTTTAGTCATACACTGTACATGTTGTTGTGATTAACTTGGAGTTGTCAAGATGAAGTCTTTATTTAGACTGTGGACACATTTCTGTGGAATCACATATCTGTTTGACATGAGTATTGTTAATCTCTTACATTGAGCAGATAATTGCTGGTGCTTTCCACTTGTTTTTAGTTTCTGCCAGGCCTCTGACAACAACTTCCAGATAACTCAGCGTCACATCCTTCTACTTTAGAACTTCTTCTTTTCCGCTGACCCCAGTTTAACCCTTTTACCAAGCTCAGCTTCCCCCTTTTCTCTTACTGGGTTTATGGGGTAACAGCTCAGGGTTCAGAGTAGTTTTGTCAGTAGTCTTATGGTTAGTGGTTCACACCTTAACAGCGTGTCAAAATGCCCTTCAGCAAGACACAAAAGGCTAACATCTTCTTTCAAGCAGCTCATGGTCATATGAGTGTGTGTGTGTGTGTGTGTTTGTACTGTCCGAAAGGCGTTAAATAAATGCAGTCCTTTGACAATTTAGCATATGGTTTAATGTTCCGAGTAACTGAAAACGAGTTTCTCTATATG
Organism: Epinephelus moara; assembly: GCF_006386435.1. NCBI lineage: Eukaryota > Metazoa > Chordata > Actinopteri > Perciformes > Serranidae > Epinephelus > Epinephelus moara. Next base: position 14,100,929 of record NC_065515.1, on the reverse strand, counting down.
CACAACCCTACCACACATTTTGCTTATACTCCTACTTGGGGATGTGGCTCCCCACAAACTGTTGTTTAGATCAGTGTTCAGCTCTGTATCATACACTAGTGTTTACCTGCTGCTTCATTTGTGTCTTTGATGTGTGTGTACTACAGGACTCGTGCAGACGTTACACTCCTCTATCAATGCCGTTGTCTGATGTGGTGCATTAGGTGCACCTGACTGATACTGGCTCTTTTGTTTGTTTGCCTTTCTTTCAAACACACATACTCATACCTATTTGTCTTTTTGTTTAACTCATCTTTCAGCTGTATTCTCTGTATTGAAGGGTGATTTTGTTTAAATCCTCGTGTTTGCCTTTGCGTGCTCAATCACTGATTTCTGTGTGTGTGTGTGCAGGTGTGCACCAGGCTTCCTGGGTGAGTACTGCCACCATAAGGACCCCTGTCAACCTGGCTTCTGCCTGAATGGAGGGAACTGCTCTGTGTCCATGCTAGCTGGTGTACCTGTACCAGGCAGCGCCGCTTGCACTTGCCCACTCGGCTACACTGGACAGCACTGCCAAACTCCCCAGAACTCCACTTGTTACCCCGACAACCCCTGTGCCAACAAAGGTGTCTGCACCCTGCTGTCCCTCGACAAATACAAGTGCGAGTGTGCCAGAGGATGGACAGGTTAGACACCGTTTAATCACCTTTCAGGAGTTTTCCACGAGGGCAGTGATATCTGACTTTTGTTTTTCCCCAGAACACTAATTTTATTTTAAACATCCTGAATGCAAATACATTCGCTAACTGTAAAGAAGACTGTATCCTATATCACAAAACTTAAACAGGAAAAATAAAAGTTAGGCCATGAAGCAAGAGATAAGTGGCTTCTTGGTGTGAAACCAGATCTGTGTAAAAATCCAGAAATGTTGTAAATTATTTTTAAACATTGCCTAAGTCTGCCTATTGCCTAACCCTATTTTAGCAATTTTATCTTGAATTTTGGCTCTTACCCATGAAATGAAAAGAAATCTGGCACATATATCCCACCATTGTCTCTCAGTGTATGTTGATGCATTAATGGATCCAGAAGTTGATTAAAAATAATTTTCTGTTTTTGAAATATAGTCTTGTCACAATAACTTTGATACAATACTATGAAAGTTAGCGATATTCGATGCCATTTTCGATACCACCCTGGAAAAATTGAAATTAAGAGCATAACATTCACAGTTTTTATGAAAAGAAAAATATAATAAGGTTATAAAATGAGTAGTAAACATTACCAATAAGAGAGAGCGAGAGGTACCGGTGTAGTGATACTGTGAAAAATGAGTATTGAAACCCTTTTAAATATTAAAAATCGGTAGGTATTGATGAATTGATAGTCTTGACAACAGTATTAAAACAAGAAATTGAGAGGTTTGTGCCACTTTAGTACAGGGAGTGCTTAATTGTTCAGTTTGGTGACTCCATTTTTTACAGGGAGCTTAATACGTGCTCCCAACGGCTCTGAATCTAATTTGTACTAAAATATAATTGGATAAAACTCAACATGTGATTAGAAGTGTTTAAGATAACCATAAATACATACCCATTAATGCATATTGCTTTCTTTCTAGTATCTCAGCCATTATTCTCCATAGCCAGACACACTGATGAATGGCACATAAAATAGATAAAGCACTATGCTCAGCACTTTTCCTCCTCTTCCTCTCAGGACCACAGTGTGAGCATGAGGACAGCTGCCTATCTAGTCCCTGTGCCAACGGTGGAATGTGCAGCTCTCAGTCCGGTGGTAGCTACACATGCTCCTGTCCTCCAGGTTACACAGGTCTGCGGTGCCTCAATGACACCAACGAATGTGCTGCCACACCTCCTATATGCCAGAATGAAGGAGAATGCATCAACACCCCTGGATCCTACAAGTGAGAATCTAGTGTTTAATGACCAAATGTGAAACGTGTCACCATCTGGAAGATTTTCTGGAAGACTACTACTGCTACAACAAAACAAAAAAAGAATTAAATGAAATGTGATTAAATGTCATTGCTTTAGGTGTAACTGTGCCCCGGGGTTTACTGGCAGACACTGTGAAAGCTCATACATCCCTTGCTCACCCTCACCATGCCTGAATGGAGGCACCTGCCACCAGAACTCTGAAACCAGCTACTCGTGCCACTGCCTTCCAGGTAAAAGGATTCAAATTCTGAAATGCCCAGAGCTTTTTAAAGCTGAATATGAACTGCAAAAATCAGTTTAAAATTTAGCCAGCCACAACACAACAGAGATATGGACAGTTTGTTAAATGTAGGAAGATAAAAAGACACTGTAACTGATATTTATCTATAAATGAAGCTGTAAACGTAGCTTTGAGTGTCTGTATTGTTACAAAATGTTGTTTGAAGTGCAAACAGTCTGATCCTGTTGACTGTGTTGTAATAGACACACTCTTTACTGTCAGCCTGCTACAGTTAGCGAGTAGACACAACAAACACACACAGCTGCTGTTTATACACCACCAGGACATGTCATAATACTAAAGTACACCAGAGAATATCAGTTTATGTGTTTGAGTGCATGTCTTCCCCAATCATTTGTACCAGGCTTCAATGGGACTAACTGTGAGAACAACATAGATGACTGCCCCGGTCATCAGTGTGCCAATGGAGGAACCTGTATGGACGGAGTCAACACCTACAACTGCCAGTGCCCCCCAGAGTGGACTGGTAAGGGATTTGTGTTTTTGATTGCTCCTTTGACAGCTATTATACTCAGTGTTTGTTGACTCTGGTTTGCTGTGATGTCATCAACAGTAGGGTTACCAGCTCAGTGCTTCAAATCCATGCAAGATATTAGGGGTTTCCCCGTGTGTCAGACAGGGAACTTTGGCTGAAACATGTTGAAACAAAGCATTAGAGAAGCAGTATTGTGTATTTTAGACATGTGCTCTTAGTGGGCATTCAAACTGAAAACAGCCCTGCGTTAAAGGAACACCAGGGGCTGTGTTGATGGGGGTGTGTTGTTTAAGGTATGGGTGAAACATGAAATGTGATCCAAGACGTCCAGTGGAAGTAACAGATGCGTTTGAAGGCTTATCAAATGCCCAAACACAGCAATTTATAATAGCACAATTCTAGAACGTTTCACAGCAATAACAGTTGAAATATGTTTGACATTTGAAAGTAATTCACCAGGAGTGTGCGCTTGCATGTATGTGATTGGCCACCACAACACTTTGCTGGTGTTGCCGTACAGTAGAAGTTGAGCCAGGTTCATGTTTTTTTGCGGCGTGACAGTTAGGGCTGCATGATATGCAAAAAAATCATACTGCAAGTGTGATATGAGTCACGATTTAAGTGGGAACGGTATGTGATTTTTGCTGGGGTCTGTACCAAACAAGCATTTTCCTTTTTGTCTGGAATGTGATTTGTAGAATAGGGCGTCTCTGTAGTACCACAATGCTTCATTTACAATGGTACGTTGTTAAATATTTAACCTTCATGGATAAAATTGCAGCTCCTGCGGTTTGGGTATTGCACTTGGCCATATTGCAGTTTCAATAATGTTTTGATTCATTGTGCGTCCCTACTGACTGCTTTTTTCCCATTAAAGCCCTTAATGTTCTCTCTTCTCTGTCACTGGACTGGCCTCATGCTAAAGAATGAGAGGGGTTGATTTTAACATGCCTTTAGGAATATTCTACATGTATCATACAAGAACCCGTCTTAAAAAGTATTTTGTATGCATGCTGTGTTTAAAAACAGCTATGTGGTTAATATATTTTGCTGAATATTCTGACATCTTTATGTTTTTAGAATGAAATTCACAGCAAGTTGTGTCTTTACCTTTTCATTTTCTAGATATTCTAGCCAAATCCTTATGAAATCTTAACTCTTCAGTGTGCCGGTTGAGCAGTGAGGTGGAATTAATGTTTGTGATTTGATCAGTGATATAACTTCCTTCACGTCATGTGTTTTGATACTATACTTCCCACAATTCTTCGGCGCTCTTTCTTTATCCTATCGAGGCTCGCACTTCACACAAGGCGTGTCTCTGCTAACACTCATGTGTGGCATACGCAAGCTTTCCGTTTACAAAGCAAACATGCATACATCAGCTTTCTTGGGCCTGTCTGAGTTTATGTAGCACTAATCCAACCAGAGGAAACAAAGCCAACGTGAGCAGGGTATTCAAAAATGGCCCCTAAGGATTAATAGTATTCTCTAACTGTATAGTTTCCATGTCTGCAACAAATAGAGCTTTATAAATAAGACTGGAAGCGTCTAAGAAATCTAAAAAATACAAAGGCTCAATATTTAATCTCTCTACCGGAAAACCCAGGACGTTACACCTTGAGTTATGTTATAACATTGAGTATTAACATAATTGTTTTAATGTTTACTTCGCTGCCTCTCCACAGGTCAACACTGCACAGAAGACGTGGACGAGTGTCGTCTGCAGCCAAACACGTGTCAGAACGGAGGCACCTGCAGCAACCTGTTTGGCAGCTACGTCTGTGTGTGCGTAAATGGCTGGAGTGGACCCGACTGCTCTGAAAACATTGATGACTGTGCTACAGCTGCATGCAGCGCAGGCTCCACGTGTATCGACCGTGTTGCGTCTTTCGTCTGTCTCTGCCCCTACGGAAAGACAGGTAGGCCAGTAGTGAGACGTTTTTGTACCAAACTCTAAAATGCATGAGGCTAATAACTGACAAAAGACAAAACTAATGCTGTGAGTCTCTTTCACAGCTCTGTACTTCCCTTAAGATAGTGTATTTTTTTTACAACTAAAAAAGGAGAAATAAAGAATAAAATCAGAAAAAATAATAATTAATTTTGTCTTAACACTGAAACTGTAAATATTCTTTGGTTTTGATTAATTACTTGAGGAAGGGACACTTAATATGATCCATGTCAAACAGTTAAATGCACTTATTATGCATTTTGTATTTCCAGCCTGCTGGTTAGTGACACAGTCTTGGATATGGATTTAGCCTTGTGGCAAAAACAAACCTCTCCTCAGCAGCAAATTTGCATTGAGTTTGTTTTACTCTGAAGTGGGCATAACCGCGTATTGCAAATATCCTGGGGACATTTTTGTCTTGGTAACATTAGGTTTTTTGCATTTGGCTTCAAATAGCTGAACATATCATTTTTGGCTGTACCTCAGCAAAGAGGGATGAAGTTAGACCATTGGTTATTTTAAATGAATAGGCGGTAGGCTCAAAAAAAATGCTATGAGGAGAAGTGTGTGTAAGACATTGGTGAATTTACACAAAACAAACCATGCATTAGCTTGTATGAGCAATGTGGCCGCATTTTGCTCCCAATACTCTGGTAATTTCAGTGAGACTGCAACAGTGGACATGTCGGAGTCTTAACTCTAGTCTTGTTTACTCATTCCTTGTCAACATGGTGTTCTTTTCAGGTTTGCTCTGCCATAGAGACGACGCCTGTATCAGTAACCCCTGTAGAGAGGGTTCTCAGTGTGACACCAACCCCATCAGTGGCATGTTCAACTGTAACTGTAAACCTGGATATGTAGGCAGCACCTGCAACATCGACAGAGACGAGTGCAGCATTGGTAAGAAAGAGAAAAATGTAACCACACGTAATGTGTATCTCTGCCCAACTTCAGGTCTGTTCTGCTTTCAAGCATGCCTCTTCCCTTTTATCATCAGGTACCAACCCTTGCGAGCACGGTGGTCAGTGTGTCAACACCGATGGCTCCTTCACATGTAACTGTGTGAGGGGTTATGCTGGGCCGCGCTGTGAACAAGACGTCAACGAGTGTGCTTCGAGCCCCTGCCAGAACGATGGCACATGTCTGGATCGCATTGGGGACTACACCTGCATCTGCATGCCCGGTACATTTTGTGAAAAATTATGTTACCTTACTTTTTCTTGTCCAGCGGTGTCTTTATTAATTTTCAAATACTTTACAAGAACAGGGACGCAACTGTGTTCTCATCCAAAAGATGATGACACACAAAAATTATGACGGACACTAATGTGATATATGTGCCACAATTTAAAATTCAAACAAGTGCAGTAATTCATGTGAAAATATATAAAATGTTAAAAAATATGCAGTCTTCTTTTTAAAAGTCCTGGATCTGGATCTAACCAAAAATTGTCTTGCTCATGGCTTACCGTGTAAAGTATTTTACTGCTTTTTTGGATATCCTGCTAACAAATAGACAAGAGGGACTAAAACATATTATAACATATGATAACAGCATACTGTGGCGGCTGAAAACAACTCAGTAACTGCAAAGGAATTGGATTAAAAACATAAACCTCTTTGTCTCTTTATCATTTGACAAAAGGAAAATTAATAAAACCGTGTTTCTCGCCATGCTCGCAGGATTTGAGGGGACTCACTGTGAGATCGAGGTGAATGAGTGCCTCAGCTCACCCTGTCTGAACCAGGGTAAATGTCTGGACCAGGTCAGCCGCTTTGTCTGCGAATGCCCAGCAGGTTGGTGCACATGTAGCTTTGTTCATATCTAACAAGTCAACATGAAAATGGATTTGCTTATGAAGTCCTTCCTGTTTTTAAAGCTGTACTTTAATGTATTGCTGTTCTGTGTTGTGTTTCTAGGCTTCAGTGGCGAGATGTGCCAGATAGACATCGATGAGTGTTCCAGCACTCCCTGTTTAAATGGGGCCAAGTGTATCGACCGACCCAATGGATACGACTGTGAATGTGCTGAAGGTAAAAGGAAATAACCAAGTGTTCAAACTGACGTAGAAGCAACATTTGATCCATGATGCATAGATGCAATAGTCTCTAAGCATGAACATCCTCCCACAGGCTTCACTGGTCTACTTTGTGAGGACAACATCAACGACTGCGTGCCAGAGCCATGCCACCATGGTGTGTGTAAAGATGGCATCGCCACCTTCTCCTGTGAGTGCCAGCCTGGGTACACAGGCTCCATCTGCAACATCCAGGTCCACGAGTGCCACAGCAGCCCTTGTCAGAACCGAGGACGCTGCGTTGACCTGGTCAACGCCTACCAGTGTAACTGCCTATCAGGAACCATGGGTATGTGCTTGGTGTGCTACAAAAATTATTGCCTGTTTAATGTATTCTTCATAGAAAAATTGAAGGTGGTACATTGATAACACAGTTGTAGAACTGTGATTAGATGTTTGGGGTGTCAGGTGTGTGCTGATGTTATTCATGTACGTATGATAGTTATCATCAAAATGGTTAATGTGCTTTCTCATCTCCCAGCTGCCACTTCTTTTGCAGGGTGTTCAAAAATCTCTACTCCCCGTGACATCTGGTTGCTATAGTAACCATAGAGACTGAACTACAAACACAGTACATTATATGAGTTCTACTTCCTCCAACTGAAGGATAAAGTAAAGTAGCTCTACAGAAGCTTATTTGAAAGAATCTAAGTCTGAGCCGTCCAGATCACATTAATGTGTTTTCTCGTGATTGATTATTGTGGCAGTTAAAGGTTTAAAAGCGGAGATAATGCTGAATGTAAAGACCCCCATCCCCCACATCTAGAGCTTCCTGTATAGCTTTCGATGTATAAAGTGTAGAGCACGTAACGTGCACGTGGGCGTAGCAGTCACAAGTCTGGGTTGAGTAGTGCAGAGGTATTATAGTGTTGTATTTTTCATTAGGTTTTTTTGTTTTTTTATTTCGTTATGAATTTTCTGTTTTCACTTCAGTTTATTTTTGGTTAGTTTCCAGAGTGGGTTTGCTTGTTTCAGTTTAGTTTTAATGATTAAAAATGTTGAGTTTTAGTTAAGGTTTTATTACTGTAAGTATTAATTTTAGTCTTTTTTAATCACGTGGGGCTGTTAGTCAGAGGCAGGATTGAGTAAGCTGAATAGGTATCACAGTACAAATGAAACAGTTGTTGAAGGCAGTTGACTCACAGTCATGTAGACATCCCAGTCTCAGTAAATATACGCACTAATACCTCCTTTTGCTTGTTGTGATGGCAGTTTAATTTAACTATAATGACTTTGGAGTGGTGCTACCCAATGTTGTTCTGTGGCTTGGTACTGAGGTCTGTACTGTCCTCACTGTACCTAAACTGGCGTGAGGTCACTGTGTCAGGTGTCACTTTCTGGTTTCATGCCCTCACTTCCTCTCCTCTAATGTACCCTTTTCTCTATGTCTAGTTTTCTCTTTGTATCCTTTTCCTCTCTGTGCTCTCTCCCACTTGAACCACTGTTTATTCAATATTCTTGTTGGTTTTATAACTATGTCATACATGAGTCATAGGGGGCCTCTGCTGTATCAAAAGTTTTTGTTAACCTTTCTTACAGCCTGCTGAGCCACATTTTAATGGAGTCTGACTCCCCCTGGTGGTAGATGAGTTAACTGTCACATTTTATAACAGCTGCGTGATCTGCTTCACCTCTTACGCAACTCTGTACTGCCCTCAACCAAAAAAGGATGTGACACAGTGTTTTTGGTGTGCTACTTTTAAATCTAAGTCGAAATACAGTCTGATATAATGATAAAGCGTACACCCTGACTATTGTTACCCTATATGAATATGGTTTTGTGTACTTTCTACTCAGGGGTGAACTGTGAGATCAATGAAGATGACTGTGCCAGCAACCCCTGTGAGTACGGAGAGTGCGTCGATGGCATAAACGAGTACAAATGTGTGTGCGCCCCAGGATATACAGGTATGTTTTTTATAGATCACACCTGTTTCAGAAATGAGGCAGGATAAAATAACTATACTGCAAGCTAATATTTGGATGCTCTTACTGAAAACAACCAGATAACCAAGAACAAATTTTCTCCCCGAATTGCTCTCCAACAGGAGTTAAATGTGATGTGGAGATCAACGAGTGTAACTCAAACCCATGTATGAGCGGGGGAACCTGCGTGGACAAGATCAACGGGTTCCACTGCCTGTGTCCACCCAGCACCCACGGCCCTCTGTGCCTCTCTGGGACCGACCACTGTGCTCCTCAGCCGTGTGTGCATGGAGAATGTATTGAGCAGCAACACGGGTTTGTCAACCTTCAACTGCTACTAAGTCTTGAATATGGGCGAACACACTCCAGTTATGTTGTGTTTGTGGGAACTGAAAAGAGCCATTAGACAAAGCTACAGGCTTTAATGGTTCTTCACTTTACTTTGATAAGATGTGGAGGCTCCCTACTGTTGGGAAATTTCTTCCAGCCTGTCTTGCTTTCCAAATTTGTCCCCTCATAACATTAATGCTCTACTATCAGCTAAACTATATGTATACCATAATATAATAACCCAGGTGATAGCCATTCTTTAACTGACGCTGGCGATAGCCCGCAGACGAGCTGCTGTTGTTAGCACTGTGTGGCTTATTTCTCATTTTAAACTGGCGCTTGCCTTTCTGTTGTGTAAAGGTATCATTGTGAGTGTGAAGCTGGCTGGGTGGGACAGCACTGTGAGCAGGAAAAGGACGAGTGCCAGCTCACTCCATGCCAAAATGGTGGCACCTGTGTGGACAGACATAATGGCTACACCTGTCTGTGCCAACAGGGATTCAGAGGTAACAATGTTATTATATTTCAGCATTTAGGCTTTTTTTTTTTTTTTTTAAACTAAGTAATGGGGGAAACAACACTCACCTGTCCTCTCTCATTAGGTGTCAACTGTGAGAAGAACGTAGATGAATGTGCATCCGGGCCCTGTCTGAACCAAGGGATTTGTATCGATGGAGTCAACAGTTATACCTGTCAGTGTAGTCCACCATTCACAGGTTAGTGATCTCTCATTTACTAGCATGCAGTAGCAGTCTTTGTAGCAGCCAACTGAACATCATATTAGCAAAGACTTTAATTGACTTGTTTTTGTCATTATTAAAAATGTGTCCTGTGTCAAAATAGGTAAACACTGTGAGGTGGAACAAGTTCCCTGTGCCTCTCATCCATGTGAGAGGGGAGGAGTGTGTCGTCCATCAGCAGATTACACGTCTTACACCTGTCGATGTCCAGCTGGTTGGCAAGGTATGAGATATTGGGCTCTAGTTTCGCAGACCGGGCGAGGCAGGGGCGCAGCGCACCTGCGCTTCACCAACTGGGTGTGGCCAGGCGGATTTTGCAAGTTTGGCACACCGTGCGCCTGGCACAGCTACTCCTCTTTCCCACCTCCGTCCCTCCTACCTGCGCAAGTCGGAAAGAGGGAGGAGAGATGGCGTGGAGTGGGTTTTACACACATCACACCAATCAAATGAGCCCCTTGGGTTTTACACACATCACACCAATCAAATGAGCCCCTCTCCTCGCCCTTAAATGCGCCGCACGGAAGCGTAATGAGAGTTTACTCAATTCGCCATGGCAGAAGAGAGCAGCAGCGTCAGACAGCCAAACTTCTCCCAGGAGGAAACTGATGTTTTGGTCTGGGAGGTCCCAGCTCACAGTGTCTGAATATATGGAACTGCGAGCAGACCTCCACGGGCTGATGATGCAAAGGTAGCCTGGGAGGAGGTCACCACAATTGTAAATCAATGTTGCGTTTCTCTTGTGCGCACACTCTCTCTTTCTCTCTCGCAGTCTCACTCGGTTTCTTTTCTTTTGACTTCTCTAAGATGACCGATGCTGAATATATACTCCCTATCTGATGTTGTGGCTGTGTGTGGTTGGCTGAGAGGGATGTGAACTCATTAGTTAGTAAATCAGGTTGGGTTTCAATTACGTGTGCCAAACGTGCCAAACGTGCCAAACGGTGCCAATCCCCTTTGATCTGACATCAGATGTGACGGGACAGTTGATATAGAGATACATTTATGTGCTGATTGCAGATAGTTGCATTGAATAGTGTTTTTTGTGGCTATTTATTGCATTGTTAATGTGCCTGATATTCTGGAAACCTGCCTGTGAGGTTTTGGTGACGTGTGCGCACTGTCCGCTGATCAGCCAAACTTCGGCTTACACCGGCTGCGCTCCCCCTGCGCTGACAGTAGACGTGGTTTCAGCTGGCGAGCTTTTAGCGCACCTTCGGCGAAGCCTTTTGGCACGAAACTGTCACTGCGCCAAGCTGGATCTGTCGACACCTCCCCCTACTGCGCTGCCACACCCATCTCAGCGCACCTCGGTCTGCCAAACTACCAAACTGAGCGAGCCTCGGGTTGCGCTGCTCGAAACTAGCTCTGCGCGGGGTTCGCCACCCTGCGCCACCCTGCGCTGCCCCGGAAAACTAGAGCCCATTGTGTCCATGTGAGTCTGTCTGATTGAGAATGGATGTAAGGCTGTCTGCCTGAGAACACAGTCATATCTACTGTTATGTATTACTGCTAACTTGATGTTGTACTAATATGTTGTTTTTGTAGGTGCACGCTGCAGTCAGGATGTGAACGAATGCAAAAAGAACCCTTGCAAAAATGGTGGTCGATGCGTGAACAGCGAGGGCAGCTACATGTGTAACTGTCTACCTGGATACAGCGGACACAACTGTCAGACGGACATTGACGACTGCTCACCGAGTGAGTTTCACTTTCAGCTAATTCAGTATCCACCCAGTGGAAGCTGCACCTCTGCATTTGAGACAGCTATGTATTATGATGCCTATGTAATATTTTTGAGGCATCATCGGAGACTGGAGATCTCTCAAGCATTGGTGGAACGCGTAAGAGTAATAATTCCCCAGAGATACAGGGTTACACATGGGTGTAAGCTTGATACAGAACGATGCAAAAATATCTCAGACAAACAAACTTGTGAAAATAAGGGAAAGTGCTTCCACACAGTCTGTTTTTTTTTCAGCCAGACTGCTGCTGGATTGTTCATTGATAACTTGGATGAATTGTTCATTCATTGACAGCTTTTTAAACTAAATTTTTGGGTCATGGAAAGCCTCTTTTCCCTCTCTCCTCTCCCCGCTGTAGACCGATGCCTGAATGGAGGCTCTTGTTTGGACGATGTCGGGAGCTTCTCCTGTGACTGCCGCCCGGGTTTTGAAGGGGAGCGCTGTGAGACTGAGGTAGACGAGTGTGCCAGCCAGCCCTGCAGGAACGGTGCCATCTGCCGCGACTACGTCAACAGCTTTGTGTGCGAGTGCCGACCAGGCTTTGATGGAATCCTGTGTGAACACAACATCCTTGAATGCACTGAGAGGTGAGCCATTCATTCAAAGCATGATTCATGAAAACCAAGCATTTTATTTCCGTGCTTAATTGTTGAGTTCTACTGAATCTCCTGCAAGGACATGACTGAATGAATGATAACTGTCTAAAACAAATGCTCGATTTGGGTGAAGAAAGACTTGTAGTTGAACTTTAAGACTTTTTTTTTTAGGTGCGCTTCATGACTGGCTGGAGGAAAAAAAATCTAATATATAATTGTTTGTAAAAACATAGTATATCAGTCTGTATTATATCCTAAATTACTGTTTTCAAAGATACTTGATTTGGGAGCTTGCAGATTGTGGAAAGGGAAACTTAAGTATTTTTTAAACTGGACCCTATTTTCCCATGTTTTGTGTCTAACTGGCTAATGGACACAACAATATTTGACTATGCTCCAGTATTCAGAGAGACCGCTGCAGCCACAGTGGCAAAACAGGCTGCAACGTAATCCCTGCTGGCAATATTGCACCTTCAATTTATGTCCTCTAAGGCCCCGATCACACAGAAAGCAGCTGGAGGCGCCTTTTTGTAATTGCTTTTAGTGAGAATGAAGCTTTTTGCTGGTGGTTTTTGCATTGCAACGCGCCTTGCGTTTCTGCGCTTTAAGAGCCTGGCATTTTTGCTGGAGCTCTCTGAACTCCTTGAGTTGAAAAAACTTCATTTCAAAGCAGAAAATCGCCCCACGTCATCTCTTTTTTCCATTGTCCAATTGGATGATTTGAGAGGCAACAGGTCTTCTGTGGTGGTCACAACAAGTTTATAGTTAGTAAACAATGGAGGAGAAACTGGTGGTAGTGAGTGCTGGTTACCCAGAGCTATACGATCCGTAGATAGACAGCAGGTTGTCAAACTGCCCCTGAGTCATCCTAAAATATGCCTAGAAACAGCCATCATGGTGGCAAAGCTCCTTGACCAACCAATGGTACTCCCTGTGATCCACCCTCTTTTTTAGGGTCTCATGTACCCACACAGATCTCCGTTTCCCTGTGCCCAATAAACTATTTGCTGACAGCCTCTCACCCTCAACCAGAGCTACAGCAAGTACCCTCTGCCTCAACATTTTAGGAACAAAATGCTGAGTACTGTTAAATAACTAAAATAAATAAAGTCTGTGGTTGCCTGGATAATAAAAAGGCACAGCAGGAGTTTTTCCGCAATGTTGTTAGACACTTATAATAACAATCTGAGTCTGTCAGTGGCAAAAACACGCACTTTAGTGGATGTAAATTGACGGTGCACAGTTGTCCACAGGGATTGCATTGCAGCCTGTTTTAGCCACTGTGGCTGCAGCAGGCTCTCTCAATACTGGACAAATTTTGAAAATTGGTGTCGCCAGTCACTCAGACATAAAAACATACAGTCAGGTCCATAATTATTTGGACAATGATACAGTTGTCGTCATTTTGGCTCTGTACACCACCACAATGGGTTTTAAATGAAACAATGAATACCTGCTTAAAGTGCAGACTCTCAGCTTTCATTTAAGGCTTTTTTCAAAAATGTAGTATGAACCGTGTAGGAATTACAACCATTTCTTCACACAGTCCCCCGACTTTAAGGGCTCATAAGTATTTGGACAAACTAACATGATCATCAGTTTAACAGTCAGTTTTAATACTTGGTTGCAAATCCTTTGCAGTCAATGACTGCCTTAAGTGTTGGACACATAGACATCACCAGATGCTGGGTTTCTTCCCTGGTGATGCTCTGCCAGCCCTTTACTGCAGCCGTCTGCACTTCCTGCTTGTGTTTTGGGTGTTTTGCCCCCAGTTTTGGCTTCAGCAAGAGAAACGCATGCTCAGTTGGATTCAGGTCAGATGATATGACTTGGCCATTGCAGAACATTCCACTTCTTTGCCTTAAAAATGTCTTTGGTTGCTTTTGCAGTATGCTTCAGGTCATTGTCCATCTGCACTGTGAAGCATCGTCCAATAAGTTTTGAAGCATTTGGTTGAATCTGAGCAGATAATGTAGCCCCAAACACTTAAGCTTTCATCCTGCTGCCAGGTTAAAAAATACCAAAGATTCCCTTTAAGATGAATGATATTCGTAGGGTCTATGTTATCTTGTTCTTTCCTGCCTCTTCATTTGTACCCTTTAATGAAGTATGTCTCAGCTCTCTAGGCAGTTTTTCATTAGGTACCACTTTCTTCTCCTCCTTCCCTCCAGCTCCTGTCTGAATAATGGGACCTGCATCGATGACATCAATACCTTCTCTTGCCGTTGCCGTCCTGGTTTTTATGGGAAATTCTGTGAGTTTGAGCAGAACGAGTGTGACTCCCAGCCCTGTAGGAATGGAGGCACCTGCACTGATGGGCTGGGCACCTACCGCTGCACCTGCCCCGTGGGATACAATGGACAGAACTGCCAGGTAAAGTGTGCGTGTGTTGCTGCAAGTGCACAGAGTGAGTCTCCCGGGAAAGTGCGTGAGCTGAATTGCATGTGTTCTTAGCACTTTAATATTTGCCAACAATTATAACAAGGTAAGTACCCAGAGTTTAAGTATGGAGGGTGTTGTATGCTGCACTGATTGTAAATTGTTGGATTTTCATCATCCAACTTCAACTCTCTCTTCTTTTGTCTTTTGTATGCAGAACTTTGTGAACCTCTGCAGCCAGGTGCGCTGTCACAACGGCGGCTCCTGCTCTCAGACAGCCACCTCGTGGACCTGCCATTGTCAAATGGGATGGACGGGACTTTACTGTGACGTCCCCAACATGTCCTGCCAGGACTTTGCTGCCAGGCAAGGTGAGGGACTACAACACATTACTTATAATTACCATAGGGGCAGATACCATCCCCAATACAGTAATGATGGATTTCTGTTAGATAGAGACGGTCATCACAAGTAAAAAGTTGCACCATAGCCGAAGAAACATACCATTTTAAATGTTCACTGTTGCCTCATAAAGTTAATTTTGTTTCCTGCCCAGTTTCATTAGACAAAATCTTAAAACAAGCAATAATTGCATATCTCCACGTCATTGTTTCACTGCATGTGCCTCCTTTACCAAATGACTGTAGGTCTTGGAGTGGAAAATGTGTGTAAGAACGCTGGGAGGTGTGTGAACGTGGGCAACTCCCACCGGTGTCAGTGCCAGCCAGGATACACAGGCAGCTACTGTAAAGAGATGGTCGACGAGTGCCAGTCAAACCCTTGTCGCAATGGAGCCAAATGCAAAGACTATCAGGGCACATACGAGTGTACAGTGAGTATATTCTCAGCTGTTTGTGTGTGCATGTGTTTGATGATGGTGTAGGTTTAAAAGCTTTTATGTTTCAAGATGTACAGTATGTCAACACCAAACTAGCAGCCTTTTTTCCCAAAGCACACAACAAGCTAACTGCTCTCTTGTGTCATTGCTTTAGTGTAAACCAGGTTACCAGGGGGTGAACTGTGAGTATGATGTCGATGAATGCCACTCTAGACCCTGCCTCCATGGAGGAACCTGTATCAACCTCATCAACCGCTTCACCTGTGCCTGCCCACCTGGAACACATGGTGAGTCTGCATATTACATAGGCACACACACACACACACACACAGGATGATTCAAACTGTCCTTTAATCATCCATAAAGCATCTTCATTACTATGTTTGATACACACATTGATGTCCGTCTGTTTACTGCTCTGTAGGAGTCCAGTGTGAAGTGAACGTGGATGACTGTGCGCCCAAGCCTGGCTCTTTTGAACCCCGCTGTCTGAACGGAGGACAGTGTATGGACGGTGTGGGACGTTACACCTGCTCCTGCCCTCCAGGATTTGTTGGAGAACACTGCGAGGGGGATCTCAATGAATGCCTGTCTGAGCCCTGCCACGCCCCCGGCAGCCTCGATTGTGTGCAGCTGGTCAATGATTACCAGTGTCGTTGTCGCCTTGGATACACCGGTACGTTCGTAGTCACCCAAAGGGACATAGCAGCACTATATTTACTCATTTTGTATGCTGGAAAACCAGCAACGCATCAGTGTTTTTGTGTTGTGTTTCGATACTGTAAATGTTTTGATCTTTATTTGTTATTTCTTTTGCAGGTCGTCATTGTGAGTCCATGGTAGATCTGTGTCTGTCTAAGCCGTGCCACAACAGTGGCATCTGCTCTATGAATATGAGCTCAGAGCATGGCTACACCTGCTCCTGTGTTCCTGTAAGTTTCTCTATTGTCACCCCTTTTTTTGAGCATCATAAGATAACATTGTTTAAATTGATTCTCCTCTTTTGTGCTTACTTCCTTAAGCACTGTTTATGATCATTTCTCAGTGCACACAGGCTCTGTGCGCTCTAATTTGATCATTATCAGTGTAATGCTTTACTTTCATGTTTTTGTATTAACCTCTTGATTGACAGTGTGCTTGTCATTCTTTCACATAACTATTTGCATGCCACGTGTATGCATAGTTTTGCTTTTTGTTCTGTTTTGATTTTTGCGCAAATGCCACAAAGTTCAGTGTGAGCTGGTTGCAAAGCAGAGTGTGTGTTTTTTTTCAGTTGTGTACTTACATTATCCCGTACATTTCCAACAATGTTCAAACCCAGAGAAAGCTTTTATTTTAATCAAGAAGAAAAAAGGTGAGCACACATTAGCAAGGGCTATCTTAGAGGATATTGGATGTTTAGTCAGTCTGTCTGCTCACTGTAAAGAAGTTAGTAATAGTACATAAAAGTGACTTGCAAAAGGTTATAAAAGTGGACAGGTGACTGACATCGTAGCGACTGCTATCAATAAAAAGGCCACTGAGAGACTTAAGTGGGCTCGCATCTGTGACTCGTTCCTTCATTGAATCAGTCCACTTGACAGTTGTATAAGTTTTATTTTGCAAACGAAAGAAGACTTACAATGCAGTGATCCGACGTGACGGTCAACAGAAAATATCAGAGCTCACTCAACCCTATTGTCTCCATTCCCGCCAGGGATTTAAATGCCCAGTTAAATAACTTAAACCACACCCATGTGTCAACCACCAGATGTGACATACCTGTGCATACATACAAATAAACAATAAACATAAGCAAAATATATATTTTGGCTCTTACAGACATTACTACCTCAGTGTTTTCCTTTCTTTTGCTCTCACACTACAACATCTTTTCAGCATCTTTTCGAACTAAATTCTTGTTTTTCTCTCAACTAACTTCTTGCTCCCTCTCTTATTCTCATGCTTGCTTCAGAGGGCCACACCATGGCTCAGGTATAGTAGACAAGCATCAAATTTGTCGGAGATTCAGAAGTACATTAGCTGTAGTGTTTTGTGTCATTAAACATCAGCTTCAAAGTTTTATTGGCCCTTTACAAATGTGTAGCCAAGCCTAACTTTTAAAATGATGACTCAACTATCACACTTCAACATCTTGTGTTTTATAGGGCTTTACTGGGTTCAACTGTGGAGAAATAGAAGGCTACAGTTGTGCAAAGCTACGTTGCCAGAATGGCGGGCACTGTATGCAGTCAGCAGCTGGTCGCTTGTACTGCCAGTGCCAGCCAGACTTCAGTGGACCACACTGTGAGATTGATCAGAGGTGTCCATGGACGTGCCAAAATGGAGGAACCTGCGTCAAAGACCCAACCAACCCATACCAGTACAGCTGCCGCTGTCCCATGTACTTCTCTGGACGATACTGTGAGATCAAACACATCTTAGACATCCCTCGAAGTTGCCCTTATCTGCAGTGTGGGCAGCATTCAGGGGATAAAGTGTGCGACAATCAGTGTAACAACCATGAATGTCAGTGGGATGGAGGCGACTGCTCACTCAACTGGGAGCGGCCTTGGGATAACTGCACCGCCAGTGTTCCCTGCTGGGATCTCTTTAAGAATGGACGTTGTGATAAGGAGTGTGACACCCCTGGGTGCCTCTTTGATAGCTTTGAGTGCCAAGAGACCAAACCAGCCCCCTGCACGTATGTGACCCCCTTCGTTATTTTGTCATTGCTGTTGCAGTTTTCTTAAAAGTCCAAAACATTTTGATGTCAAATCAACAATCACCCAACCTGCATGTACTGTGTATTTTCAGGTATGACAAGTACTGCGCAGACCACTTCGGGAATGGCATCTGTGACCAGAGCTGCTACACAGAGGCTTGTGGCTGGGACGGCCTGGACTGTTCATCTGACACTCCAGCTAAATTGGTGGATGGCACGCTGGTCATCGTGGTCAGGCTGCAGCCTAAAGAGCTGCTTGGAGACTTGAGGGGTTTCTTGCGCTCCCTGGGAGCCCTGTTGCACACCAACTTGCGGGTGAAGTTAGATGAAAATAAGAAGCCAATGGTGTACGCTTACTATGGAGCGGAGGAGGAGCACGGACTGCATTTACAGAGGAGAAGGAGCAAGCGGGAGATGGAGAGGGAGGTTATTGGGTAAGGATCGTTCATAATGGCATAAATTCTCTTCTTTTAAGCTCTCATGTAATACTCAGGAGCTTGAGATTAATTACCTTGGCATCATCAGTGATATCACGTTTGTCTGTGCAGATCTGTGGTGCACCTGGAACTCGATAACCGGGAATGTTCCCAGAGTTCTCTCGACTGTTTCTCCAACACTAATGAGGCTGCATCATTCATCGCAGCAGCACACATCAAGGCTGACCTGCCTTACCCTCTCGTGACTGTTAACAGTAAGTAGACCTGTCATTCAACAGTTAATTTAACTGGTTTGTTTTGGGGTAATAACTAAAATCAAATGAAGACAAAACAACTCGTATTAGGCTCGTCTTTGTACTCTTCAGGTGACCCAACAGTTGAACCCAAGAAACCCATCCTGATAATTCTGGTTGGAGTGGCGGTGGGTGTTATTCTGCTTATCCTGGTGCTGGGGATGCTAGCAGCCAAGAGGAAGCACAAACATGGTGTCCTGTGGCTGCCTGATGGCTTCTTGGCCAATAAGAATGACAAAAGGAGAGAGCCTGTTGGACAGGACGACTTTGACATGAAGTGAGTGGATATACACACCAACCGTATGTGTTAGAGAGCATTTAAAACTACATATACAGGGTCTCTGCCTGTGTATCGCATGCCAGGCGGCCTACCCAACCGTAACTGATTCCCTGGCCCTGTCTGGGATTTTTTAAATGTATTTTTAAGATGATTTTTAAACTACAGTAGGAGATACGGAAGAAAACAGAGAAACCTCGATATATGATAACAACCACTGTGTGAAAATTCAGTGAGAAGTGAAGGGTTTCTCAGGTGATCTTGGGGAATTGTGGGCATACAGAGTGAACATGTATATCTCCTACTGTTAAAGAAACCTTTGTGTAAGACAGTAGACTTTCAAAACATCAATGGCATCAATAAAAGACTACAGTTACCAGCTGCCAGTGATCAATACTGGTCTTTGATTGAGCGTGAAACAGAGCGTAGCTGAAACATAGCATGCATGCTGTGTCCCAGAATAAATATAAGGAGAACAAAATGTTACTGTTGCTTGAACTTTTTTCTCTCCTATCAGGAATTTCAAGACCCAGGATGGAGCCATGATTGATGGAGGTCAGAGTCAGAGATGGCTGGAAGATGAGGTCCCATCCAAGAAACCAAGAGTAAGTGATTTGAGGAAGAAAAAAGAAAATAGAGCTGATGGATTGGAGTAGTTTAAATTGAGTGAGGGATGTTTTGAAAGGTTTTTGGTTGCTGTGAATGTTGTTTCAAGTTGTATTGCTTTTCATAGACTGAAGACAAACCCTTGCTTCCCATTGCTATGGATGGAGGTGTTGACCGAAGGGAGTGGACCCTGCAGCATCGCAAGGCTGCTGACATCACCCTCACCCCCCCTCAGGCTGACCTGGATGCTGACTGCCTGGATGTTAATGTCAAGGGACCTGGTGAGAAAACAATCCTAAACTTCTAGATCTGGTTAATGTTCAATTCTTTCTTAATTCTTTATTAATAAATTTCTCCTTTCTCAGATGGCTTCACCCCACTGATGCTGGCATCTCTGCGTAATGGTGGAGGCCCAGACTGCAGCCTGCATGGAGATGAGGAGGAAGAGAGCGGAGGGGATGAACCAGGGCCGAGTGTCATTTCAGACCTGATCGCTCAGGGTGCTTCCTTGATGGCTCAGACAGACCGTACAGGAGAAACAGCGCTCCACCTGGCTGCCCGCTATGCCAGGGCTGATGCTGCTAAGAGACTGCTGGACGCCGGAGCTGATCCCAACGCCCATGACAACATGGGCAGAACTCCGCTGCATGCTGCTGTGGCGGCTGATGCCCAGGGAGTCTTCCAGGTGAGACAGCAGTTTAATAAGGATCGGTTACAAACTTCAGGTGAATTTAAAATTGGCCAGCCAAACAGTGTTTTTACCAGACACCAATTCCATCATCGTATTTATTCATTTAACTGTAATTATATTATAGATAATTACTTGGGAAATATGCAACACCATCATCTGTCATTAATTATTCATTAAAACTTTCTGTATCTTTGTTTTCTCTCAGATTCTGATCCGTAATCGTGCGACAGAGCTGGATGCCCGCATGAATGATGGCACTACTCCACTGGTCCTGGCAGCCAGGCTAGCTGTGGAGGGCATGGTGGAAGAGCTGATCCACTGCCATGCTGACATCAATGCTGTAGACGACCACGGTCAGCAAACTTTTCATATATTTACTCCTCCTGTGGCATGTGTAGTTTCTGCACTGTTAGTCTGGTGTATGAATACAGCATTTAATGCATGCAGTCAATTGGATTATAATATTTCTGGTATTGAAACTGCAGTATTAGTATGAGAAGTCATGCTAGTAGGTAAGCAGGACACGCTTGTGAGATCTGCCCATACAGCTTTGTAACAAATTTAGTCCCTGATTCGGACCAAAGCAAGCAAACTCTAGGTCTGAAAGCACCCTTAAAGATGCTGTAATACTTACTTCAGTCTAGCGCTGTACCCTAAGCCAAGTTAGCCCTCCAAGCTAATGTGTGCTAACTATGCTAACGGCAGATTTGAAATGTGCGTCAACATTTTTTGCTGACACCAGATGTCCAACAAAAGCCAGAGAGGGAAGTATTGAGTTGAGCTGTGAATTCACCAGCTCTAAGCAGAAGGCAAAGCCTCTCTTTCTGTGGGCAGCTGCCTCTGTTTCACTCAGACTCACCTTGGGTCTGGGTACGCTGCTGCCTGTACTTGAGAGCACTGTGAAAGCGAGGAGCGCTCACTCTGCTACATCTAGGGTCCAAAACATCCCCAGAAGAACACTGCAAAGCACACTGACTGACAAATACAAATAAACAAACAAACAAAAAGTCTGCTTGGCTTGAAGAAACCTCAGTTGACTGAGGGGTCTGATGATTTCACTGATGATTCAAATCTTTGACTTCCAGGGTACAACTTGAGTCCTCTAAAAAGAGATAGTAATATTTAAGACATGAAGAGCTCTGATTAGTCACAGAAAAATAGTTATGAATGGATTGTAAGAGATGAACTAAATTGCAATCATTTCTTTTCTCATCGTCCCACCATTTTAGGCAAATCCGCCTTGCACTGGGCAGCTGCAGTCAATAACGTGGAGGCAACTCTTGTGCTTTTGAAGAATGGAGCCAACCGTGACATGCAAGACAATAAGGTCAGTTCTTGCGTTTTTATTTATGCTATTTCAAACCATTGTTCAGTAGTTTGTTTGCTGATGAATGCTCCATTTGCAGTGGTTATAAAAAAAAGATAATAATAAAGACACCTTACTGGAAAATGACTCAAGTAAAAGTTAAAGTCACTCATTACAAAACTACTAAAGTGCACGTCATGAAGTGTCTGGGGGTAAATATACTCAAACAAATGGACAAACTTGTATGAAATCTATGTAAATGCACCCATCAGACTTTTATTAAGAGATTTATTTTAAATGCACAAATAAATTGAGACTTAAAACAGATCTTTGGTGTATTAAAACTCACTGTTTGCTGTGTGTCCTTCAGGAGGAGACCCCACTGTTTCTTGCAGCCAGAGAAGGCAGCTTCGAAGCGGCGCAGGTTCTCCTCGACCACTACTCCAACCGTGACATTACTGACCACCTGGACCGACTGCCCCGCGATACAGCTCAAGAACGCATGCATCATGACATAGTGCGCTTACTGGACCAGTATAACTTGGTTCACAGTCCACACAATGGGCCCAACCACATGGGTGGAGGAGGAAACTCTGTTATGTGTGGCGCCAACGGAGCTGGCTTCATCGGTATGCGACCTGGGCCGCAGGGTAAGAAGAGCAGGAGAGGCGGAGGTGGAGCAAAGGTTGGAGGTGTTGGCGGGGGAGCTAAGGAGCTAAAAGACATGAAGGCGAAGAGAAGAAAGAAGCCTGCTGGGGGAGAGGGTCCAGGTGTGGGCAATGGAGGGGGAGGCGGTAGTGGAGGAGGTACAGGAGGAGGAAACGCGAATGGTGTAAAGGCAGCGGGACTTCCAGAAAGCTCAGTCACCATGTCACCTGTTGACTCCCTGGAGTCACCACACTCGTACACAGGGGACGTGTCCGGCGCCGTCTCCACCACTGCGAACTCCCCTCCCCTCCTGAGCAGCCCGACCTCCAGACCAATGCTGCCTCCCGTCAGCCACATGCTGGGACAGCAGCCGGGCTGGGTGGGCATGACCAAGCACGGCTACGGCAGCCACATGTTTGGCATCGTGCCGCACCAGATGGGAGGATCTCACCCTGGCATGGGCCAACGCCACGGCCAGGGCCCGATGCTGACTCCCATGAATGTCACCATGAGCAGAGAGCAGTTGCCGCCCATCGTCACGTTCCAGATGATGGCACCTGGGGGAGGCCAGGCCATGCTGAAGCAGCCTCAGCCAGGGCAGGTACAGGTCACACAGTCCCAGGGGCAGAACCAGAGTCAGGGTCACTCCCAGCAGGGGCCAGGCCACCTCCGATGTTCCCAGAGCATGATGTACCAGATGCCTGAGCAGATGAGTATGGCGCATGGGCTCTCCCACGCCATGCAGCACCCCCACACCGTCAGCCACGGAGGCCACGGGGGAATTGAGGGCCAGTCTCGGCCGCTGCCCTCCTACCCACCCATGCAGAGCCCTGTGGATAAGTACCCCACTCCCCCCTCCCAGCACAGTTACACCACCACCGGCTCAGAGGGCACCACCCCCGGCCACTCTGCCCACCCACCCAGCGAGCACCCGTATCTCACCCCTTCACCCGAATCCCCAGACCCTTGGTCGTCTTCTTCGCCACACTCCAACTCAGACTGGTCTGACGTCACCACCAGCCCCACCCCTCTGGGGAACCCTCACCACGCACTGCCGTCTTCACACCACACACACATTCCAGAGCAGGTGCAGCTGCAGCCACAGTCGCAACAGATGCAGCAGGCCTCTCAACAACCTCAGCTCGGAAACATGCAGGTGTTTGCGTAGGCCGGCCAGAGGGAAGCATAAACAGACTGACTTTGGGATTCTGTGTAGTTGAATAACAACACATAGTAACTCATATGATGCTTTTCTCATGTCTCTTGTTAAATTTTTTTTGTTTGTTCTTCAGTATGATAATCGGTCACCTCCCCTTTTATGTTTTCTTCTCTTTGCACTTAAGAAAACTGTTTGTATAGTTAAAACGTCATTGAGTATTATCAGCTAGAAATCAAAAGTTCTCATAACCAAAAAGCGTGCAGTCAGCTGTCCGTCACGAGCTGAAATCAGTTTTCCACGTGGTTCCTCTGATCCCAGCCGAGCATCCTCTGCTCCCTGCTGGCAAAGTCAAGACTTTTCTTTTCAGCCTTTGGCACCCGAAACACAAACTGTTTACTGAGGGATCAACGAGGAAGTGCCGACCAGATGGTGGCCGGCTGGTACTGCATCAGAAAAACAGACTGTTGACATGGATACTGAGACAGAGCAGAGGACACTCTGCGTTTATACTGTCTGTTTTTTGAGGACATTGTCGTTTCTTCCTGCTATATGCTATCCTTATGTGTTGTTTAATGTGATAAGCCTGCCAATACTAACTTGTCGTCGCAACCATTCACTATACTTTTTTAATACGATGGGTCACGTTCAGCTGATGCTTTAATCCAGCAAAACTACCTAGTTGTTGCCTTGATGTTTTTTATTCATGCATTGTTTTTAAACGTGCTAAAGGGGGAATTTTCTAAAATGCTGTTGCGTGACTAGAAAGACAAAAATCCAGTAAATTACAGATTATATAGAAATGCACACACATGCATCTTGTTACTAAAAGGTTCCACACTTGCGCTAACAACCTAAATGTATTTACTGCATTGATTACAGTTATTAGATGTTAGTGTTTCCCATCAGATGTCTGAGCAGAGGGTTCAGTAAATGCAGCTGTTACTGTTACAGAAATACAAATCACAGACAGTGCCACTATATCTCATGTGTTGTTGAGGGATGAATTAAGCTTGACAAACTTTATGCAAAAACATACATTAGTTGTAGTATGTTGTATGATGAAATGTACATAGACTTACAGCACATTCTGCTTGTTGTTACTGAGCTCGTTTCAGCAGAGGCATGTTGACTTTTTAAAATGCCTGTTTCTGTTTTTTTTTTTTTTTTATATATATATGGATTCTGTTCGCACTTCTTGAATGATTCTGAATGTTACAGAGGTGCATGTTTTTACTCCTAAACTGCCTCCTTCCTAAATCATTTAACCAGTTTTGCCTTTTGCTTAACTACAATCAGTGTATCTCTGCACCTTTTTTTTAATTTTAATGATTCATAAACCAAGTCCGGAGGTGAGTACGGTTCGATAAAGTATTTTTTCGTCTTCCTTCTTAAAGTCGAGGTTGATCATAGCTTTGTGTGACTGCTCTGTAAACACAGACAATCATTCACTGTTTTATTTTTCAGAGGAAAGAGCATCAGTGTCTCTAAGACCAAATTTTTATTTTTTTTTTTCTGCCAAAAATGTTCATTGTGTCCAGATTTTTACCAGCTGTTGCCCTGGTTTCAGCTTATGTTTCGCTCTATAAAAGACTCTCACATCCGATACCAAGACGTTTGAATTACTACTGCAAGTGTCTTTATGAATAAACCCAATTAGTCGTTAATATTCCCAGTACCTATTTCTCTGTTCCTACGATGTCCCTGCAGTTTCACAAACCACACGTACTGCACATCAAGGTGTCAGTCCGCATTTTTTTTTTTTTTGCTTTCAAGAATTGAGCATGTCGGTTCCCGTTCATATGCAAGGCCATGTGTCTATGTTCTGTATATAAAATGTTTTTTTATTGTACTTTCCTTTGTTAACCAAATAGCCTATAATATACATGCCATATGAAGTAGTTGTCACCATGTTTGTATAAGGTAGAAGAACTAAAACTGATGAAAAGATAAGATGTTTGTTGTCAAAAAACCAAATGATCAACCAAATGTGCTTACTGAAATAAAGCCCAGATCTTCATAGACTTTGCACTTATGTCTCTTTTTAAATGGTTAGCGCTGTCGCCTTACTGCAAGAGAGTTCTATGTTCGAACCCTTCTGGGTGGAGTCTGCATGTTCACCCTGTGTCAGTGTGGGCTTCTCCAGGTTCTCACCAGTACAAAGACATGCAGGTTTGGTTAATCGGTGACCCTAAATTTCCCGTAGGTGTGAATGTGACCTTGACTGTCTCCATGTGTCAGCCCTGTGACACTCTGGTCACGGTGGTTCATCCACCTCTTCTGCATTCTCGGGTTTCTGCTGCCTGAGGTATTCACTTAGCAGCTCATATTTGGGGGCCATCTTTCTGATGTATTCCTGGATCTTGGTTGTTGCATCCTGGACAGTGGCTCTTACCCCCTCCATTCATTGTGAGAAGCTTCCATGTCTTGATATCGGTGGCCTCTATGTCCTCCTTTGGCCAGCTTATTATACGAGCGGGGTATCTGATGACTGGCAGGGCGTACGTGTTGATGGTTCGTGTTTCAGCTGACTCTTCAGGACCTGCCTTACTCTGTGTGGGTATTAGGCTGTGGCTGACTTCCTTGCGGCCTCCTCGTGGTTCCCATTAGCCTGCAGGACCCCAAGGTATTTGTAGCTGTCCTGAACCTCTACAATGCTGCCTTCTGGTAGTTCGACCCCCTCGGTTCTGATTATCGTCCCTGTCTTTGACGCTATCCGACCACACTTATCTAGACCGAATGACATTCCGATGCCATTGCTGTAGATCCTGGTGAGGTGGATCAGTGAGTCGATGCCTCACTCATTCCTGGCATACAGCTTGATGTCATCCATGTAGAGGAGGTGCTGATGGTTGCTCCATTTCGGAACCAGAATCCGTAGCGGGGCTATATATATATGAAATAAACCTTATTTATATAGCACCCTTAAAAACACATTCACAAAGTGCTTTACAATAAGAAGCAGAGCCAAACACTAAGCACATAGTAATAACAGCGTAAGATGAATTAACCCTTTGAAACCTGAAGCAACATCACTTTTCTTGTGTTGCTTTCAGATGCCTTTCACAAGTATTTTGAACCTTTGAACCCTGAGCAAATAGGTGCAATTTCTTTACGAAATATGGGGGGAAAAAGGCAATGAGCAACTTGTTAAGTAATATCCCACAAATTAAAAAAAAATAAAAAATTTAGAAAATAATTATAGCGACCAATGAAATCTTGCCAACTGATGACCTTTCTGGTCGACTAACATTTGGTCGATTATAAGGGGGCAGCCCTATATCCTACAAATTAATGCCCCATAACTTGGAACTTGGAAAGAAATGTCACACAAATTGCAAATAAATAAATAAAAAAAATAAAATTATTTAAAAAAAATATGGAAAAATTAAATAATGATAATTACTATTACAATTATTACGTTTGATTATTATAATTTTCAAGCACTCTTTCCAAGTCATTTCGTTGTTTGTTATTACCTTTCTTTCCTCCTTTTTAATTAATTTATTTTTTATTAATTTCTTGATAATTTTGGGTGTTTGGAGAGTGTGAAGCCCTGATTTATCACCTTCCTGAATTAATCTGGGAAAAAGGGACTAAGAACAAGAATACCTATCTATCTATCTATCTATCTATCTATCTATCTATCTATCTATCTATCTATCCTCTGATAATCAAAAATTGAAATGTGTTCAGTTCAGTGGTTTAGCACCACTAATATTATGGTTAAGATATTAATAAAACTCATTAATAACAGCAAAAATGCACTATTACAGTGCAGAAACTATGTTCCAGAAAGTAAACATATCCCTTGTGATTTGCATCATTAAACATATCTTCCAGTATTTTCATTGGATTACACAATGACACTACTTGCCTCTGTGTGCTCAGTGAACTGTTTCCATTAAAAAAGTAATTATTTGGTGTGACTTTGTCCATACATGTGTAATTATTCACAGTGCTTTGTTATTTCACTGCTAGTTCTGCAAAGAAAGGACCTGAAAGTCACTTTATTTTACAGCCTGAGTTAAATATGAGCGGTGCAGTTTGTTCACAGTCCAGCAGGAGGCGCTGGTTCACACAGGAAGCTTCGATAAAACCACGAAGAAGAAACCTGTACACACGGAAGTCATCCAGGATCTTATATGCATGAGATTTTTTCCTCTTGTAGACTCTCTCTGTAATTTACTCTGTCTGTTAGCGCTTCGTTAAACCGTAATGGCGCTTAACGATGCGACGGTCGGTGAGGAGACACCGAGGAGATAACGTGCGGTTATCAGCGGACGGTTGACGGTTGAAATCCAGTGTGGGTCAATGGACGCCAGGACCTGAAGGCTGCTGTTTTGACAGCTGGGTTGGGACTCCGGTACCTGGACTGTGTCTGACAGAGAGAGCTGCTCAGAGCCGAGGCTGAGACCTTAAAGTGGGGTTCATTTTATGTGGAGACAGATATCTACGGAGGAGAAGTTGGTTTTAAAGCGCCATTGAAGGAAAGACAGAAAGGTGAGAGCCACGAAAAACTCTTCAAACTCCTCTTCACTCATCCTCCAGTATCACCTCCCAACTGTACTAACAGCTCTAACTACTTTCACCTTATATTTACACCGTCATTTTCCCCTTCTCTGTGTCCAGCTTCACACCGACCAGTGGCCATGGCCTCTTCCCGGCTGAAGTACCTCTCTCTGGGCGTGCTGGTGTTCCAGACCACCTCCCTGGTGCTCACCATGCGGTACTCCCGCACCCTGCAGGCCGAGGGCCCGCGGTACCTGGCCTCCTCAGCTGTGGTGGTGGCCGAGGTCATGAAGATCTTCACCTGTGTGCTGCTCGTCTTCAAGGAGCACAGTGAGTGCACCAGGACACCATGCACATCACCATAATCATGAGCAGGACACAATGACACCAGCCCATTGATTTCACCTCATTACATAATCTAATTAAGGTTTTTATTGATTAATTGTGAGGTCTATTAAAGGTCAGACTGTGGTCACAAATGGGCATCACAATTTCCATAAGCCCAAGTTGATTTCTTCTAATTACGGATGCACAATACTGGATTTTTTTGCAGATATGCTGATAAATAACAACTGATTTGACTGATAACCAATACTGATATATCCACTTTTTGCCTTGCATAAGTTTAGTGATCATCTCTGGTGGAATTAACAAAATATCATCAATGCATACTCTTTGTTTTTTGTAATGTCACAGATCCCGTACTGGGCACGTATACAGAGCAAAAGAACAAAAAACTTAATAATAAAAAGGGAAAACTACGAACAGTTAGGGAGTGATCTTTTTCCTTACGATTTACTTAATGTTTTGTGAAAATAAAATCAGGCCTATGAGGTTTTACATAAATTAATGCATCCTCTTATCATGAACCAGCAGATGGAGACATGAAATACAATACTTTTAAGTGTGTGTAATATTCATTCATTGTGCAAATTAAGAAAAAGCGAGTTCGCCGACTCCGAAATCTAATTTTTAAGCCAAGATCGGCTGATATCAGTGACATACCAACTTCTAATTGCTTGTTTTGTCTAGCCAACAGTTTCAATCCCCTGAAACTTATAGTAATATCGATATAAAATGGAGAAAAGCATTAAAAAAACTCACATTTGAGAAGCTGGAATCAGCTTATGTTTGTCCTCTGTGCTCAGTTAAGGATGGAAATTATCATTCAAATATTAAAATTAGTTTTGATCCTGCCTTTTGACTCAAATTTCGAATTTTCAGCCCTGACTATATATATATTTTTTTGATATCATATAATATCTATAAAACCATGTTAAACAACAATGGTTAGCAATTTTACTTTGTAACGTTTCAGAAAGAAAATCAAATATAAAAGTGTAAAAACTACACCACAAAATAGAGCGCTACACCAATATTAAATGAAATATGATATATTATTGTAATATGAATAAAATAATGATAATTATTTTAATAAGAAAATAAAGCAAGCTTGAGGGCATAAAAAGGAAATCCAGGCCTGGAAATCATTAGATTTTTTCATAATATTTTGGTATCAATACAGAAATACAACACAGTTGACAAAATCATTTTTTTATTAAACAAATAATCCAAAGTTCTCACTTTTTCAATGTTGTCTAACAAGAGGCAGCCGCTCAACAACTTTGCTGATGAGGATTTATGATTTAAATCCAAATCAGAGAATCATCATGATCACAGAATAAGTGGATAAAAAATAGCTTTGGTCGGCTTTTGGTACCTGACAGTGCTACAGACACACTTATGTTTCCATAAAGGTCACTGAGGTTCAACACTCAGCACCTGCCTTACTGAGAGTAGTCATCATACTGCAGCTGCAGATGCTTGCGTCCTCTCCTATTGAGAAACCATCCTGTTGAGAAATGTTGAGCAGGTTTTTCAGGGTTTTCCTGTCCCACTGAATTCAGGGTGTTCTCTCTCTGTGAATCACATCTGTTCCACTGCTGGATGCAAAAAGCGGTTTTATGGGATTGTCTGTAAAACCTTGAAGCCCCCCAGATGTGAAACTAGGACTGATGTAACGAGAACTAGTTCAGGTTTTATTCAATCAAGTTATCAAAAAGGCAGAAGAACCTGCCTTTTGAAACAATGCCAGAGCCGTCAAACTATTGTCACATCAGAAAATATTATTTTCTTTACCACCAACCCCTTTTGCTACAGACAAACTACACTACAAATTGAATTTATATACACCTGCTGATCTGTTTGTTTTCATTCCTTAGGTTACAGCATGCGAGCACTGAACAGCATTCTGCGTCAGGAAATTGCCCACAAACCCCTAGAAACGCTGAAGCTGGCGATTCCTTCGGGGATCTACACGCTGCAGAACAACTTGCTGTACGTCGCCCTGTCCAACCTGGACGCAGCCACCTACCAGGTACAGCAGATAGAGGGCGGGCTGGGTTAGGAGAGACCGCGTTCTGAGTGACTCACAGCATGACTCAGTGTTAGACACACAGGGACCTCGTCTGTGCCATTTAGCAATTAGCACGTCTTTGTTCATGGTTAATTTACAGTTTTTCCCACTTTGTGTCCATCAGGTGACGTACCAGCTGAAGATCCTGACCACAGCTCTGTTCTCGGTGTCCATGCTGGGCCGCAGGCTGGGAGTGTACCAGTGGCTCTCGCTGCTGATTCTTATGGCTGGAGTGGCTCTCGTGCAGGTCCAGTACAGCTTCATGTCTCTTTACTGCTTGTATGATTAAATAAACACAGCACACACAACTCCAGATATCTTAAACAATACATCCTCCTGAGACCCTGTGTCCTCATAGTAGTGGTGGTAACAGGAGTACAACAGTTTTTGTAATGTTATTACCTGATACTGATTGTATGTTTCTTTTTTTGTGGCACCTATATGCTGCCTTAAGTAAGACCACACTCCACTAATCTGTTTAAAAACAAGATGGCAGCCAAAACCTGATCACATTTTATGGTTGAAACTTGTTTATTTATGATTAATATTGTTTGTAGTTTGATATGGCAACAAATTTGACCAACTTTAGCAACAGTAACAAGCTAAGATGCTGTTAATTAGGAAGTACTCCTTTGAGGACATTGGCACTTCGTTATTGTGTTATATGTTTCCCGTCCTGCGCATCTTTTTTTACACGTTGGCTTGTGACAATGGCTGTTGTTGTTGTTGTTGTTGTTGTTTCTGATTGTCACTGACACTCCTCTTTCCTGGGAGAGGCTTCTTCTAGGTGGTTCATTCCTTCACAGATGAATTCTCTCATTCAGTTATGAATTCTCTTTTTGAACCTCACCTGTTTGTATAAGTTCCTGCTTGATTTATCACACCCATGATGGCTTCATAGCAAAAATATCTGTGAGTGCCGGCGTTCTCTTTGTTTTTTAACACTGTGTGTTAAAAAGGAAATCACGTTATTTCACCATCTACACAAACAGGCCACAGAACATCCTCTCTGTGGTTCCTCCTCATGTAAAAGTAGCTGTAAGCACATAGAAACATCTGGTTTATGGAAGCCCAGAGGGGACTTGATTAACTTGATACTGTAAAACTTGAAAATGAAAATAGATTCCTATCATTTTCACATATGCACATGTTATTTGAGTTAAAATTAAAATGTGGTAATCTAATTTGCATTTTCACACACTCATATGTGCATTCTGTGATCATATTAATAAGAACATGGAAAAACTGTTCACATTTAATTCGGCAGAGTTCTACCCTGCTGTACAGTGAACGATATTTAAATGCAGTAAGTGCAACAGCACCTCCAGTTTCATTTACATTTACACGTCACCGTGCTCTTTTGGTGTCAACATGAAATATGTCAGTCCTCTAAACGAAGATTGAGTCTTTGAACAGAAAATCCTGCACACTGCTCCTGCTCAGCTTCACAGTTTATTAGTAACACTTACGAGTCGATCCTCCTGGACCTTGACTTTTCTTTTTCAAGTTTACAACCCTCACCTATGATCATGAACTCTGGGTAGTGACCGAAAGAATGAGATCGCTGATACAAGTGGCTGAAATGAGTTTCCTCCGTGGGGTGGCTGGGCTCAGCCTTTGAGATAGGGTAAGGAGCTCTGACAGTAGGAGGGAGCTCGGAGTAGAGCCGCTGCTCCTTCACGTTGAAAGTGGTCAGTTGAGGTGGTCGGGCATCTGATCAGGATGCCTCCTGGGCACCTCCTGTTAGGGGTGTAACGGCACGTCCCACTGGTAGGAGGCCCCGGGGCAGACCCAGAACACACTGGAGGGATTACATATCTCATCTGGCCTGGGAACACCTTGGAGCTGGAAAGCATTGCTGGGGAGAGGGATGTCTGGGGTGCTTTGCTTGGCCTGCTCTGCATCCTCTAAAAGAGCTACGACTTTACCTTTCAGTGTGTGCAGTCTTTATCCAGTCCAAGATACCAGACATTCTCTAGTTCCTGCTTCTCAAATGTGGTTTTGATATTATGGTGAGCTGAATATCTTTGCTGATCGAACAAAGAAAGACATTTTAAGGTGTCAGCTTGGGCTCTGATAGTTGCTATGAGCATGTCTCTGTGTTTTTGTAGACTCGCCTGTGAACTTTGGACTTGCCACTAGTTAAGCAGGTTTGTTATTTGGCCCAATGTCACCAGATTCCATGTAGAAATTCACAGCATGCCTCTTTTACCTCTTTGTACTGTGGTTGCTTTTTATGTCTGTACAGAATAATACTAAAAGACTTCAGAAAATCCAGCTCGTTCGTGCTTTTAAATCTCAGAAGAAAGAGGATGTGGCCAATTCTGTAGTTGTCACTTTGTCTAATCGAGCATTCACTCAGACGTGTGTTGGGATTTTTGTGTGAATTAATCGTGCGATCTGTGATTTATTCTGGTGGCCAGATAAAGAAAAAGAATCTCAGTGGGAGTTAGGTAAAGGTTAGATAAATAAAACCAATTAATGAGGCTTGAACTGGAGCATTAAATAAATATTGGCCACCAGTGGTGCTGATGAATGATGAAGTGTCAGAAAAGGAAAGATTGTTGTGATATCACCTCCTCCTCCTTCTTGGCAAAACAAAGAAAATGCCCGTCAGTTGGTATTACACCGGATGTGATCTTAATGCTGGCTGAGCGCTCAGACAGAAGCACAATGGAGGAGGAGGAGGAGGAGGAGGAGGAGGAGGAGGAGGAGGAGGAGGAGGTGGAGGATATGAAGATGCACCTTCATAAATCTACAGGATCAGGCAGGTGGAAACATTTACTCCCAAACTGTGCAGGGATATCACATGTGATATTAACACACAGCCTGTTTGCAAACAGCAAGAGACAGCACGAGGAAGAAATAACTGGCCTGTTTTACATTAATACAACTTCTAATTTCAAGGTTTATACTGCTAGTTCTCACTCAGCAGGGTTTGCTTTGATGGATGCAGGAGGTATAGAGGTGGCAGGCAAACAGCATGTTGTTCTTGATCTTCACCAAACACTGACTCTCTGTATCCAAAGAAAAAGTGCAGTAGCTACAATACTGTTCTTACTTTGTACAACCAGAGATCATCATCTTTTTTTTCTGCATTAACACCCATTTTCCTGCTTACTGCAGCACATAGCGCAGGAACTCACACTCTGCAGCATTTTTACAACTTGGCAAAGCTGTGAAGATGCTTTTGTATGAACTTAAGGTACCCAGCATCCTGGATTTAGAGAGAGTGTGATTGTTAACCTTTACAGAGAGTTCAGGGTGTACCAAGTACATACTTGAAGTTTCACTGGTATATACATGTTTATTTATTGGATGATACACAGAGGGCGGCACGGTGGTGTGGTGGTTAGCACTCTCACCTCACAGCAAGAGGGTTGCCGGTTCGATCCCGGGTGTGGGAGCCCTTCCGTGCGGAGTTTGCATGTTCTCCCCGTGTCAGTGTGGGTTCTCTCCGGGCACTCCGGCTTCCTCCCACAGTCCAAAGACATGCAGATTGGGGACTAGGTTAATTGATAACTCTAAATTGTCCGTAGGTGTGAATGTGAGCGTGAATGGTTGTTTGTCTCTATGTGTCAGCCCTGTGATAGTCTGGCGACCTGTCCAGGGTGTACCCTGCCTCTTGCCCGATGTCAGCTGGGATAGGCTCCAGCCCCCCCCCAACCCTCAAGAGGATGAAGCGGTTAGAAGATGAATGAATGATACACAGAGGCTTTTTTGGACAGTTAGTGGCTATCAGTTCTGCTTTGCATCCTCTTATACTGACACACTGGTTGTATAGAAAACAGTTTTCCTTGGAGTACTTAAAGAAATAGTTTGACATGTGACATTTTTTTGACATTTTGGAATAATGCGTATTCACTACCGATACCAAGAACCAAATAAGATATACATAATATGAAGCTACAGCTAGCAGAAGGCTAGCTCATGAATATGAATACAAATACGAAAACTTTTCCGTTGGTTTCACTATAACACATGCCATGAGAAATGCATTGAGCTGAGTACTTGGCTCAATGCACATTTGCAACAACATCTAGGCCAGTGGTTCCCAACTGGTCCAGCCATGGGGTCCAGATTTCTCCTTAGTCTTAAGTTCAAGGTCCATACAGTTTAATACATTCAGCGTCATACTTGCATTTGGCCATATTGTTGAGCTAGTTTGCTGTCTCTGTCAGGTAGCTGTCTGTTAGTCACTCACTTTACAGCATGTAATGATACTTTAAAATTAAAACTCTGTGTCAGAAATCCACTGTACTTCAAAACTAAATGTGTTTTTAACAAACTTGACATGTTTGTGAGTCACTTGCGGTCTGTTCAGAATGGGCCCGCAACCCACCAGTTGGGAAACACTGATCTAGGCTACATACAAGCAAAAATACAAAATGCTACAAATAGTTTTGGAAATACACATTAATAAAAAATGCTCCTCACAACATACAAGTCAGGAATGTACACAACAAAAGAGTGTCTGTGAAATGAAATGGACCTGCTGTAGCACAGACTGGAGACAGTGGGTAACAGCTAACCTGGTGAATAACAATCTATTTCTTTCTTTATTCCCACTTTGTATAATATTTTGAGAAAAAAACTTTTTTAACTTAAAGGGTTAGTTCAAATCTTTTAAGTGGGGTTGTATGAGGTATGAATCCATAGTCAGTGTATTACCTACAGTAGATGTCATTCGGCATTTGCCACGGAAGCTAATCAATGTACTGCTGTACGTCAACATATTTTGGCCATTTAAAAAAATCAAAATCAGTTTAAGTGTGCGCCATATTTAGAATATTCTCACTGCTTTACTTTACTCTCAGACAGTCTTTTCCGACAGGGAACTAAAGCTATTATCTCTGCTCTCTCTAAAGCCACCAGACTCCTTTGACAAAAAACAGTAATTATACCTCGCAGAGCACAGGAGCTGCTGGTCTACCTCTGCCTGGATAGGTTAGTTAGTCTGGGTTATTGTGTGACTTTGGTGAATATGAAATAACCCTTTAAAACACCAAACTCACACAGTAACACAAACAAACTCACTGATCGACACAACGGTAGACCAGAAGCTCCTGTGTTCTGTGAGGTAAAATTACTGTTTTTGTCAAAGAAGTCTGGTGGCTCTCAGGAGAGCATAGATGGATATAATGGCCTCTGTTGCCCCGTGGGAAAGGGCCGTCTGACAGCTAAATAAAGCAGTGAACATATTCTAAATATAGTGTACACTTACACTGATATTGATTGTTTTGCTGCTGCCCCCGTCCACAGCAGTACATTGCTTAGCTTCCATGTCAGTACTCCTGTCTGCTTCTCCAAACTGGGGGTGTGCTGACCACCATCTACTGTGGGTAATACACTGACTATGGATAAGTGCACTTCCATAAATCCAAACTATCACTTTAAGGTCCACTTACTAGCTTTCAACCGATTTTTTGTTGTTGTTATGTCATGTGATGACAACTGAGATATTTCCATCCGCTGAGGAAAACCTTCAAGATGCAAATGAAATATCTGGAAAAAGCAAGTAAATTGACCCTTTTTTGTTGAACTACTGCTTTCCAAGGTCAAAAATTAACTTTCAAGCTCACGGTTTATGACAATCTACGTGTTTCTCTTGTGTTTGCAGTGGCCCTCTGAGTCTGCAGCAACCCCAGAGAAAGAGGCCCACTCTGCAGGCTCCCAGTTTGTCGGTGTAGCAGCAGTTCTGGTCGCGTGCTGCTCCAGTGGGTTTGCTGGTGTCTACTTTGAGAAGATCTTAAAGGAGAGCAAACAAAGCGTTTGGGTCCGCAACATCCAGCTAGGTCAGTATTCATCAATCAGTCGAATCAATCCACACTCCAGTCAGTCTCTCACAGTACAACAGCTACTCTCACATATGAAGTGGAAGTTAATGACTTAACATCAATGCTCCATCAACAGAAGAACACTGTTGTGAAATGTTGTTGAAAACAGATTGAAAAAGGCACAAAGTCCATGTTTCTGAAGCGAGCTCCTTTCTTCCTGCGCAGAGAGCCAGCTGGGCTTTTACCTCCGATATGTTTCTGTTAAGATGAATGTTCCTGTCTAGTTTATTTTTACCCTGGAGCGTGTGAGGCATGTGTTAAGTCTCCTGCGATTCCTGGTGTGAGCTTGGAGCTTTTTCACCTGCATTAAATGTTGGAGCCTAGATCTGCAACCAGAGCACTGACGAAAATGCTGTTTGTTTTTTGTTGTTGTTTGTAGTGGTTTTAAAAGTGATACAAAAATAGTAAAGTAAAGGAAACTAGGAATTAGTGCTGAGACAGTTAGTTGATAGTTTTTATAATCTAATTGTTTAAGTTATTTGACATTTCTCTATTTATATGACTGATAAGTGAATATTTTTGGCTTAAGACTGTTGATCTGACATTCATTCATTCATTCATTTACTGTAACTGCTTATCCTGTTGGAGTCACTGGGGTGCTGGAGCCTATCCCAGCTGACATTGGGCGAGAGGCGAGGTACATCTTGGACAGGTCACCAGACTATCACAGGGCTGACACATAGAGACAAACAACCATTCACACTCACATTCACACCTACGGCCAATTTAGAGTCACCAGTTAACCTGCCTGTCTTTGGACTGTGGGAGGAAGCTGGAGTACCTGGAGAAAACCCAGACTGTGGGAGGAAGCTGGAGTACCTGGAGAAAACCCACGCTGACACGGGAAGAACATGCAAACTCCGCACAGGTTCAAAGTTCGAACTCCCCACCGTGCCACCACCATTGATGATCTTAGGCTCTTGAAAGATGTGATGTGCATTTTTACAGGGTTGTTGTGTGTGATATTTTGAAACAAAATGGCATCAAGCCCCACAATCTTACTTTGCTACTTTCCCCTTTGTGTCAGGATACAGCTTGCCAAATTTCATACTTATATGATTATTTATGCCATTGTAGTGCCCTAATATTTTGGGCCCCCTGAGACCAAACGGCCCAGTTTGGGGGTGCTTGTTATTAACATGTGATGGCCTATAGGCTAACAGGAAATAATAAAAAAAGGTAGCAGGAAACATCATGAGGGCTCGACCCATAGATATATACAGTAGATACCTTGTTGACGGCTTCAGCCCATTTCAGCAATGTGTCAACGTCGCCGCCCTCTTGGGAGGTCATTGCCGGCTGGCTAGTACTGTTGTGTATGGGGATAAGTCTTCAGCAAACTCGGCGTGCTCACTCAAAAGTCTCAAAGTGTAACTGGGTGCCTGTCCAAAATATTACAGCAAAGCAGAAAAACCCGACAGCACTCGCTAATAAGTATAATACTTTTTAATATAGTGGATTGCACAGCAGCAGTCGAATGGACGCGTTTCAGCTCATAGCCGTTCTCAGCGTTAGGAAATGGCCACTTTAGAATGAAAATACAGACAGAACTTACGAGTGCACACTCGTCAGTGTGGGTTCTCTCTGGGTACTCCGGCTTCCTCCCACAATCCAAAGACATGCAGGTTAATTGGTGACTCTAAATTGTCCGTAGGTGTGAATGTGAGTGTGAATGGTTGTCTGTCTCTATGTGTCAGCCCTGTGATAGTCTGGTGACCTGTCCAGGATGTACCCTGCCTCTCGCCCAGTGTCAGCTGGGATAGGCTCCAGTCTCCCCAGAGCCAACTTTGAAAGTTCGACAACTTCGAAAATTTGCTTTGCTTTCTGTCTGAGCACAGCGTAGTCTTGGTACCACCTGAATGTCTGTCTTTAACTGAATCGTAATAGTTTAGTTTTATTCTTATCAGACTTCACAGTGAGATCTTTGGACAGATCTTCAGCTCACTGATTTACTGACGTATGTGTTTCCAGGGATGTTTGGCCTGGTGTTTGGCCTCTTTGGGATGCTGGCCTACGACGGAGAGAGGGTGAAGGAGTCAGGAATGTTCCAGGGATACAACACAGTCACCTGGACTGTCGTAGCTCTGCAGGTTAATGTTAACCCCACTGCCAGGGATTCAATATTTCCCACCTAACTGTCAAATATAATATGAAGCCTCTGGGGTAACAGCCTCTTTATTTCATGGATCAGACTCCCCGTCGGTCCGCTCAGGTCATGCCTTTGTCCATCTGTGTCTGTGTGTTTGTTGTTTCTCCAGGCGCTGGGTGGTCTGGTCATAGCAGCGGTCATCAAGTATGCAGACAACATCCTCAAGGGCTTTGCTACATCGCTATCCATCATCCTGTCAACTCTTATATCGTACTTCTGGCTACAGGACTTCGACCCCACCAGGTAGAGGAAGCAGTCATTACCTTTCGCTCCGTCTCTCCACTGTGTTTTATGTCTTTCTCATGGTCAGAATATCTCGAGCTGACGGTGTTGTCTGCTGTCATCCACAGCGTTTTCTTCCTGGGGGCCATTTTGGTCATCACAGCCACTTTTCTCTACGGCTACGAAGGCAAGCCATCCCCCAACCCCAGCAGGGCGTAGGACACTCACGGCTGACACTACAGCAGCAGTAGGAGGTCCTGTTGAAGCGTTGAAAGGAGGACAGAGAGCTGCAGGAAAAAGGAGGGGAAAGGTCTTTATCATATATTGTGATCACAAAAAGGAAGAGACAGAGCAGAGGAGGAGGAAGAGAGGAGGTAAGCAGGTTGGGAACAGAGGACAGACAGAGTGAAAATGGTTAGAAAAAATAAAAAGCAAGCACAACGCTGTGATGGGTCTCACACACCAGAAGTGCCTCAGCTGAGAAGGGTAACTAATGAGAAAAGAAAACTATGGCGAAACAGGATTGTTTGTTTTTCCTTTGCTCCTATAATTACCACTGTAGAAATAATCCTGGCTGCCACACCTACGAATCTGGAGAGGTATTCTCCACGGGACCGACTGATTGTGTCAATAAGAGCCTGTTTGACTGCCACTCACTGTAACTGCCACATCCGTCACACCTACACAATAAAGGATTACAGCGGCAGACAGACAGGTGTTTCTAAATCTCCTTCAGAACCACGTTTTTTAGATGTAATGTGACTTTAGCCCACATTGTTGGCTTGTTCACCTCAGATTTGCAGTATTTAAGACTCTGACAGTCTTTCTTCTTCCACGTTTAGCTCTGAAAGCACATTTCTCCCCCCGAAATGAGCCTTCCCAGCCATCGTTCACTCTAAAGCTGTGTACATTACTGCAAACTCTATCAGTCAAATGGTGTAGGATGCCTGAGAGGTACGACTCGGGGCATAGAACAACTCAATGCCCCAGGAGCCTTTAGACTTTTGTAGTTGCAGCAACCATAACTTGTATTGTTTCCTAAATTATGGCTCCCTTGTAATGGTTTTGTTCAGCTATTTTTGGAAACAGTTTTTTGTTGCCAGGCAACATATAGTTACTGGGACGTCTTTGATAACATATACAGTGACAGAATTACTGTATGACTAGTCTGTCTGTGTCTGGTGGAGTTAAATGTTTTACAGTAGTCTGGGTGTATGAATAAAATGCTACAGGAATAAACTAATCGGGCACTTGAGAAACGCTGCTCTAGGCAGCGGTAACGGCCGATTATTATTTGGTGATATTGATTTTGAAGTGAAAAGGACAGTTTGATTATGTGGTGAAGATTATTTTGTAAAACTTGAAATTATGTTAACCTTGGGCGTAAATACTGGCTCCGTTTAAATTGTAATCTATGGAAATAAATGAATTGTCTGTTTAACTTATTCATTCGTTAATCAGGCGTTTACATGACATTTCAGAGCCACTGGTTATAAACATCCCTGTGTCCCCAGTGTGCTCGTGTAACAATATATTCTGCTGATTTTGTGGCAAAGTAATCAAAAATGACTGAATGTGTCCCAGCTGAGTCTGAACTGACTGAATTGTTCTAATGATATCAAACATCCACGAGGCACTACTCACATAGAAAGTAATCTTGGACTGTACCATTTGATTTGGTGTTTTTCCTCTGGAGCGACTCTTTTTTTTTTTTTTGGGATGAAGCGGGTATAATTAATAACTTTATTATTTTAATTACCAATATGTGAATCTTTTATAAAAGAAAAAAATGTTTCCTTTAACTTGTGTTGAATTCATTGTGTTTCTCCTTCTACACTAAAATGCACAAATTTTTATTTTGAAGTGTTTAATCAAAAGACTTACTGGTTCCCAACCTGGGGGTCCCAAACCCCACTAGGGGTCACCAAATCATGACAGAGGGATGTAAGGGTGCTTTCAGACCTAGAGTTGTCTTGCTTTGGTCTGAATCAGGGACTAATTTTGTTAAAGTTGCATAATTGCCTAGAGTTGGTTCGTGTTCTCACGGCAGCATTTACAAGCGGACCAGATAAAATACCTTGTGTGAGAAAGCTGCTCTTGATTGGTCAGAATTTCCATGTGGGAAAAATCCAGGAAGTAAACAAATTGTTGAAGAAGAGTACACTTGCAAGATAAATGTGACACTTTCTAATGTCACAATGGAGGGACAACTACGCAGGTTGATTTTAGCGCTGCTCATCGTGGACTATATTGCTGTCATTGTTCATTTTAGTCAAACCATACAGTTTGAAAACGAGGCGCGGCTCCAACTAGAAAACAATGTTTTGATGCATTGGATGTGCTGAATGTGCATATTAAGGCAGTACAGGAGGAGGAGCACAATAATAATCCTCCAGGACTGTAACATGCTCATGTTTAACCCAAACAATGTGTCATGTCACCACAAACGAACTGCACCAGAGTTCATTTGTAACCGGACTGAGACCACCTCTTCAAGAAGGTCTCAGTATGGTTGTTTTGGTGCGCACCCGAGTGTCATCGCTGTGTTCACACCTGCCCAAACGAACTGCACTTAGTCGGCAAATGAACTGGAGTATGATTGAACTGAACCAAACAGGGCAGGTGTGAAAGCACCCTAAGAAAACTTTAAAAATATATATACAACAGGCCTCTCTGATGCAATGTGCAGAAATAATCTGCTCAAAATTCATCCAAATGGCTCATCTTTATCTGTATTGTTATTGTCATACATTAAATATGAAATATCCATAAAATATGTCACTTAGTCAGGGGGTCGTCAGTACATTCAAAGATAGAAAAGGGGTCCCTTAAGGAAAAAGGTTTGGAACCACTGTGTTAGATTCACTGCGGTATCAGTGGTGGCTCTTCCTATAGGTGACACAGTCAGCCACCAAATTTTGTTTCTTTTTTGACTCTCAAAAAAATCAAACAAAATCAGTGTTGCCAACTCTTTTCCAATTAAAGTAGCCAGCACCAGCTCTATAAGTTGCTAAAAGTTGCCAGATGGTGTCATGCGTTTATATGTGTATTGATGACATCATTGTGCATTCCCTGTATTAGATTCACTAGAAACATTCCTTAGTAAAAAATCTGAATGGCATGAGAGCTATTGTGCTTATACTATAGTGCACCACTTCCTAGAGTCTCACTGCAACTGAACTCCCACTGTGAGCAGCATCTCCTCTCGTCGCCCATCCTACACCTACTACACAGTGCAAGAGGAAAGAGGGGGAGAGACTTTGGGCTGATGGAGGAAGAGCTGTGCATGGGAAAGAATAACAATATATATTTTTCTCTTTTTCATGTGTGGTCGAATTAAGTTGCTAGATTTTTCACTAGTTGCTTTGTAGCATTAAAATTGCTAAGAGGGGCTGAAAAGTTGCCAGATCTAGCAAGAAAGTCGGCAAATTGACAACACTGAATGAAAGGAAAATTATGGAGTGTGTGGAGTTTTAGAGTAAGAAACAGTGAAAAGGCAAAAGCCATCTGAGGTGCAGTACACAAACAGAAAGATGAAATTCGCCAATTTGCACATACTGGGTTGTCTTCTTCTTTGCATTGTTTTCTTGTTAGCTCTTGTTCTAGTTAGTAATAAATACAATAAACATGATAATAATAATAATAAAAACATATTTTTGGGGGGTGGGGGTTTGCCCAGGGTGCCAAATGTGCTAGTTCCAGCACTGTACAGTTTATTCTTTTCAGTGTATCATGGAGTCATCTCAACAGCCTGTCACTCTTTCTAACACAATCCCCCCCCTGCTGTCTGAGTCTAGATTAATTTTTGCACAATTACAAGTCTACCTTGTCTAATTTAATACTTGGCACGTTGCCTTTGAGCTGCAAACTACATAACATGAATAAATTCACACTTTGATATTTTTGGCATTTGTTTTAATGAGTTTAAAAACACTGCATGCAAAAGCCAGACAGTCTGAGAGAAAGGACTGTAACACGGCAGAGTTTCACGTCCTTCATAATATAACACTGTAAAACACACAGCCATTTTAAACCATTAACTGCATCAGACAGTCGATCAGCAGAACGAGTAGGAACTAACGAGTAAAGCTCCTCGTGAAGGGCCGTGTACCGCTCTCCCTCCAGTCCTCAGGCACATCTGTTACTGTAAAAGACACTTGAGGCCCTGATACACACAGACAGCAGACTGTGTGACCTCGTGGTCAAGTATAAACGTATTTTCGCTAACACTTTATTTAATTGGGGCAACATGTGAAAAAAAGTTTCTGCTTCCTTTCCCCCTATAAAAGCCTCAATCCTCTGATAATCAGACCAGTAAAGATCACCTCCGGTTACAAAGTGCTGCTCTAGATGTTTCCCTTGATTGTCAGCGTCACAAACTGCTCCTGTGTAATGGCTACAATTGGCATGTTGTTAAACTATCCAGTGTTTGTGTGATGAGTGTGTTGCACGGCTGGCAACACACAGGCAGAGACACTCCCGGCGTCGTTCCAGGTGAGGTGTGTATGTGTGTGTGTGAAGGCTCGTTCGGTTTGCACCAGGAGTAATGAGCAGCAGCATGGGTAAGATAACGTGGTTACATCCTCCGTCTCTCTCTTCATCTCTGTCTCATCGGGACCAGCTCAGCACTTCGGCCTGAGCGGTTTCACTGGTCCGCTGTGTGCTGAGTGTGTGTGAACAGAAATACAACGTATAGACCTGCCTGATCAGCAACATCTTCAGATTCAACATGATTGTGAAATATTCTGTCGTCATGAGTCTTCATAAAAACACATAAAAAAAGAGCTTAATGGCACAAGAAACATGTCTGTGTAAACCAAATACTGCACCAATCTTTAAAGGGTCACTCCACCCAAATTACAAAAAAACTTCTCACTTCTGTCGGTACTTAGCCATGTAGAAAATTTCACTTATTTTCCCAGGTTTTCAGATATCCATTCTGAAGATTTCTGCCTCCACCTGATAGAGTGAAGGTGACCAGAGTGCCAGAGTACCTCAGATTTTGTGTCCATTCCTCAATTACCCTATGAGATATTCATATTCCTTTAGTCCGTAAGGGTCCTCAGATCAAAAGAATCAAAAGGGTTTTTCATAGAAAGTAATCCAAGTTTTCCAAGTGGTGTTGTGTCAGTATGCCAGGTGCCCTTATCGTCAAGTGCAGTAAGTCACTCTCTCTAGCTAGATCAAATGAATGATTCATAAGTGATATATTATCCAAGGCCTAATTATTAAACAAGTAATATTCATACTGGTTTAAATAGACAATATGATTGTATTTCCCGATCTTTGCTGAGCAACAGTTTTGTGTGAGCAGTTAATGGCCTGTCCTGAATATAGGCCTGTTGATTTCAGTGATTTAAGCGAATAACAGCCCAAGCTATTGATTGAGGTTTTATGGTATTTGTTTTTTAATAACCCATTCCGACAACTACTATATAAGTAGCGAGATATTCATTGTGGCACAAGTTTGGTGATTAAGTGACTTTCCTACTAGCGCCAT
This sequence comes from Epinephelus moara, assembly GCF_006386435.1. Lineage (NCBI taxonomy): Eukaryota > Metazoa > Chordata > Actinopteri > Perciformes > Serranidae > Epinephelus > Epinephelus moara. The sequence continues at coordinate 14,056,879 of NC_065515.1, read as the reverse complement.
CGTCCAGATTTAATGTCTAATACTTCAGTTCATGACCAAATACCTGCTAAAAAAAGAGAGATTCTCGTCAGCCTCAGCTGTACAATCGTCACTAGCTAACACGCTAAACTAAGATGATGGTAAACATGGTACTTGGGATGTCGTCCCTATGTTTCAAGGGTCCTGTGTCTCTTGATATAAACTAACATATTAAGAGTTTTGTAAGGGCTAGCTTCGCAGTTCAGATTGCAAAACATCGGAGGGATACAGATGTTTGGAGTGCAGTTTTAGTCGTAATAATCCGTTGGGCCTCTGTGCTGATATCAATGTCTACAGTCAAGAAAACGGTCTTGCCCACAAATTCGAGGGTCTAGTTTTTAAGGAGTTAACCATCAGCAGGCTTTAGGTTGAAGGTGGGTGATTTCAACATGTTATTCCAGGGGAACATACAGTGAACATTTGTCCTATTAAAAAAACATTGCTGAGAACATAAAACCCTTTAAAACAGTGGTTCCCAACTGGTCTAGTCCTGGGGTCCAGATTTCTCCTTCGTCATCAGTTCAAGGTCCACACTGTTTAATATATTCAGCGTCATAGTTGTGTTTGGCCATGTCATTGAGCTAGTTTGCCGTCTCTGTCAAGTAGCAGCCCATTAGTCACTAAGTGTACAGCAGGAAACAGCACTTCAAAATAAAAGCCCTGTGCTAGAAATTCACTATACTTAAAAATAAAGTGTGTTTTTTACAAACTTGGCACATTCGTGAGTCACTTGCAGTCCATTCAGAGTGGACCTGTGACCCACCAGTTGGGAACCACTGCTTTAAAAGGTCTCCTTAATGAGTTATTTTAAGTGGGTATTAAGCTGGGGAACATAGGGACACTCCCGGTACTCGGTCATGTTAGCATTGTCATTGTGAGCATGTTAGCACTTAGCCTCAGAGCTGCTAGCATGGCTGTCGACTTTTAAGTCTTGTGTGAATGCAGTTTTTCAAAGCTATGATCACTAAAGAAATTTCAGGCACAAATGTCACAGACAGATATTTCAAAACTTGGACAAATAAAATCCCCCAAAAATCTGCATGGCTGGATAAGTGAGAAGCTTTGTTTTCTTTGTAATTTAGATGAACTGATTCTTCTAACAGTGTAAATACAGTTTACTACAATCTTTGTTCTTCAACAGCAGATACTGACTGGATAAAGACGTCACGTAGCTCTGTTTGTCCTCTCGCAGCCACTGACGGCAGACTCATTTTATGACTCGTAAAATAAAATAACCTCTCCACCTCACAGATAGGATTAGATGGGACATGGCAAAGACGTTGTTGTGTTTTCACTGTAGAAGGCTGTCATCAACACAGGCATCACTGGCTTTCAAAAGGCAGGGAGGGAGAAGCTCTGCAGCTCGGATGAACTGGCCATTTGTGATTGAAAAACAAAAATCCCGCTGCAGGGCTTCATTTAAGGTTCGTCTGAATGCACGTACAGTGTGCACGTCACCAAATCCAAAAGCTGTGATTTCTACATTTTCTGTGATATGTTAAAAAAACAAAGTGGCTCTGAGGATGCATGTATGTTGACAATCTTTCTGTTTTTTAAATCATCTTGCAAAGTATCCCTCCCTGTAGCATAATGAGGCCATCGGTGTGTGTGTGTGTGTGTGTGTGTTAATGTCTGTGTGTGTGTGTGTGTGTGTGTGTTTATGTCTGTGTGTGTGTGAGGCAGTCTGGTGTGACAAAGCAGCAAGCCCGGACCCAACCCTGGGTCTCCATTATAGAAAACACACAAACACAAACACACATGCCTGCACACCCACACTCACATCATCTCTGAAAGCACATCATCCCAGTAACATTTTAGATACTATAGTTATCTCTGTAATGAATACACCCTGCAGCAGTGTTGCATGACACATAAACACTATCACCTTCCCTCGGTTACACTCGTACACAGCACTTTACTGTACAGTATGGAGCAGGCCAGTATCATGTCGTCATTAAGGCTGAAGAACCTTTTGAAACAGGGTCTGTGTTTAGGCTTGATCGTTTTCGTTCTGGGCCTGAGTAGCTACAGTACAGGTTTGCGTTACATCCCAGCACTAATGGCGGACTTTCAGAGTTAGCTTTGCTCAGTTGTGCTGGGCTGCAGTGAAGGCCTGGGTGCCCAACAGCTCAACAGCACCAGAAGGAGAGACCAACATACTTTCTGGATTGTCAAAGGCAGCAGTGGGGAATTAAGGCGGTTGTCCCCTCGAGATTTTACACGCAAAAGACTGCAACTTTTGATTTGTGCCATTGACACAAGTCTCAGCCTGCTTATGGATCTTCATTTTTGTTGTTTTTGTCTTTCATCTGATTATCCTGTCTGACTACAGAGGTGGCCCGCTTTGATATGATATAACAAACGGCCAATCAGATGCTCCCAACGATCTACTTGGGTGGTATGACAACAAGCGGAGGCCCTCTCCTTGGCCTCCACATCAGAACCTGGGCGTCGTTGGCGTTGGGCCTCCCCATGGCGTTGGGAGGGATGGGCTCCATGCGGGTCAGCACCCGCGGCTGGTCCTGGTGCACCCTGCCCACCAGCCTGGCCCTGGAGCCCAGAGGGAGGGACGGATCCACCGCGATATCGACCCTCATCCTCCACTTGATGGTGTGGAGCAGGATCTTTTCCCTGGACGTGGTGTTGAGTGCCACCAGCCAGGTGGTGAAGCTCTGGTCCCTTTTGATGTTGGTCAGTAAGGGCGTGTTGGATTCACTGACCGGCACGGCCCAGGTGACGCTGGGGTAAAAATTGTCATTCATGCTAACGATGAAGCGGGATGGCTTGGAGGTGGGGCCCACTATGGTGACAGTCTCTGTCGTGTTTCCGTACCAGGGGTAGCTCACGCCGTCTGAGTCGCTGATGGCCCTCACCAGGCCTTCTCGTAGCTGAGGCAGCTCCCAACTTGACCTGGGGGGAGACAGACAGTATGAGACTGGAGACAGAGAGGTTTCTGGGTAATCTTCTTCATCACTGCAGCAAGGTGAGACTTAACTGGAGGACAGCAAAACAACTTTTCAACAGCTTTAAAGCTGTAGAAGGTTATTTAAAAAAAACCTTTTTGTCGTATTTGCTGAATCTGTCACTACATCCACACAGTAGTACATGCGACAGATAATCTCAGGAAAAAATCATGCTCCTCTGACTTTTCGTAGTGCTTCTAATGGCAGTACAGCACGAAAGCAACCAATCAGGAGGAGTCTCTAATGCAGCTGTCAATTATGTCAATCACTGCTGGTGAACTGCGGTCAAACTGTTAAACTGGACGACGCTGATCAAATATGAATCAAGATTCTGTCACTGCATTGCCTATTTCTTGCCTCAGTTGTTTTTAGAAACATTTTAATTTACTGTTTAGCTGTAAAATGAGAAAGTTTGTCACCCAGCTGCCAATTTGTATACAGTTTCCACCAAGAGAAACAGAGCGCCACCCACCAGCCGGACCAAGTTTCTCATTTTACAGCTAAACAGTACACTAAAATATATTTCTGAAAACATTTGCGGTGAAAAATAGGCAATGCAGTAACAGAATCTTGATTCATATTTGATCCGTGTTGCCTAGTTTGACAGTGATTGAAATGATTGACAGCTGCGTTAGAGACTCCTCCGCTCTGATTGGTTGTTTTCTGTAAGCCGCGGTAGATTCTAGCAAATGCCCTTAAAGGGATAGTGCACCCAAAAATGAAAATTCAGCCATTATCTACTCACCCATATGCCGACGGAGGCTCAGGTGAAGTTTTAGAGTCCTCACATCCCTTGCGGAGATCGGCGGGGGGAGTGGCTAGCACACCTAATGGCAGACGGCGCCCCAGACTAACGT